>NW_024881297.1:29112693-29289413 GCF_018691265.1 Tyto alba
CTCGCCCTTGGTGGGCAGAGAGGGGCTGGGACTTGACACACACCACGGCCTGCGTGCAAACGCCGGTTTGGGCCAGAGAAGCTGAGAAAGTGCCACCCCCCCCCCCCCCCGGCTCCACCCCCGGTTTGCAGGCTGGTAAAACGGGGCTGCAAACCTGCCCAGGGCTGCGAAGAGCCGGCTGCGCGGGGATAACACGGTGCATGTGTGAGCCCGGTGCTGTCGATAGCATCGCTTTGATGGCCAAGGACCTGATTACGCCTGCAAATAATTCTGGGCACAAAATCAGAGGCTGAGCGTCGACGCGGAGGGTTGGGTGTTTTTTTTGGGTTTTTTTGGTTTGGTTTTTTTTTTTTGTGTCTTTTGCAAGCTCCTTTTCTTTGTTAGAGAGGACAAAAATAATCTCTATTTTATCCTGCGTGAAAAAAAGGAGGATAACGCTAATAAATTGAGAACATTAAAGGGAGCCAGGAATAGCCGCTGCCCCTGGAGGCTGGGGAAGCAGCTTTGGTTTCGCAGGTTTTTCTAGTTATTGCAGCGTTAGAGTGGAAACATGTGTGGTGCGAATAAAAATGCGAAGCATCCGCTGTAGCGTGCTGTTGCTGCAGCAACCGCAGGGAATATGGGCGAGGGGGATCGTGCAGGGCTCTGGCTGTAAAAGGGAACTCGAGCGCTGCGGGGTCCTTTGATCCGCGCGCCTGCAGCTTTGATTGATGGCCTCGCAATTCATTTCCTTGTCAAAGTGACATAATGTTCCTGGAACTTGCTGAACTTTTTAAGAACTAAAAGATGTTCCCCACCAAAACGCGGGCCCGCTCCACCCCTCCCTGAGTGGGGGGGGGGGGGGGGGCAGAAGGGACTGAGGGGGGTCGGGGGGGGGGTGGTATTGGTGAGACTGGGCGCGAGTCGCGGTGCTTCGCCGCCCTCGCTTTGCCCCTTCCCCGGAGCGGAGCCGCGGGCCAGGGGGGATGAGCTGTGGAGGGATGGAGGGACGCCCCGCGTGCCGCCCGCAGATGCCAACCACCAACCCCCCCGCCCCGCGCCACCCCCATCCTGTTCCAGTTAATTTTTCTATGTGAAATTTCCCCCCCACCACCACCACCACCATACCCCCCCCCCCCCCGCCGCCTTTTCTTCCCCATCTGTTTCCATCTGGCCATCAAAGGAGCAAAACGCCATGTTCTGGGTCCCGCTGCCAAGAGCCTCCCCGCTCTCCCACCGAATAATTCCCACCGAAGCGGGCTCCAGCCCAGCCCGGGCTCGGGGGGGAAGCCGAGAGGGATGCGGGGCACCGCAGCCGAGCCGAGTCCTCCTCCAGCCACCTCTGCCCTTGGCTGGGAGAGCAACCGCCGCCTGCAACCGCGACCTTGCTCTGTCCTTGAATTTGCAGCAAGCCCAGGCAGCGCTGAAGTGGATCAAACCCACCCCCCCCCCCCAGCCCCGCTCTGCTTTCCTGCTAGTAATAAAAGATCATCGCAAGCAGTTTCTCTTCCTATTTACTCCGGCTTTCTCCTCCGAAGGACCCAGCTGCTTTGCAAACGCCGTGCGATGCCTCGTAGGCACGAATCCACCCTGGGGAAGGCACCCCAAACGATGGGGCGGGGGGGGGTGGTGGGGTGGGGGGGTGGGTGCTGTGGGCAGTAAATAGCTGCACGAGCGTTGCCCCAGGAGATGATGGGGCGAAGAGGACAAATGCAGCCTTCGCAGGCAAAGACACTCTTCAGGAGGAGGAAGCGAGAGCCCTCCAGCCCCGGTGCTCCTGCGAGCAGCAAACCCGGCCCTGCCTGGTGAGCAGCCTCACCCTGAGGCTGCTTCATCCCTCCAGCAAATATTTCTCCTCCTCTGCTCAGCCCTGAGGCGTTGTTCACCCCTGGCTGTATCACCCCGCACTACCAAGCACAGTTTGGCTCCATCAGCCTGTGAGCAGTTGTGCTTATACCTGTTGTTGCCTTGCGCCTCGGGAGCAAATAAAAACCTCTCTCGTTCTTGCTTTTCGTTTCTTGCCTGGGATTTAAATGCGAGGCAGGGAGCACCTTGTGAGCTGTGGTCCCTGCTTCCCGCAGCTCCCCGGCTCTGCAGACCCGGCTGCAGGACCCGGCGCTGGCTCCAGATGTGCAAAACCCCCCCCCCCTTCCTCTGCCTTACTCCCACCATGCGCATCTGGCCGAGGACAACCTTCCCCCAGCTCGGAGGCGCCAAGAGTTGCGCCTCACGAGCGGGTTTGGTGGATGAACGGGGCACTGTGAGGCCACAGGGTCTGCTTGATGCATTCGAGGGGAAGGAAACAAGGCGTGCTGAGAGGGAACTTTGGAGGCGAGGGGCTCGACCGGGAGCTCTTGCATTTCATCCCAGTGCTTCCCAGTACCCAGCTGGACCTGGGCTAGCACCAGTAACCCAAGGTCAGTGACTCACCGTCAGACGGAGCGAGGATCCCGACGGCTGTGGCTGCGTTAGCAGGAAGCATCTTCCCATCACGTTGTGCAGCAGCTCGGCTACTCCTGCGTGAGTCACCTCCAGCCAGGAGATCCTGCAGCCTCCAGTCCGGTCTGTGGGAAGAGAAACCAAAGGGTTGCCTCCTGCTCCTAGGGAGTTTCATGCCTTAATCCTCTCTGAACGTGTAAATGATGCCTAATTCCCCACCACCACCCCCGGCTCCAGACCCACTTCCCCCCTGCAAAGGCATCAAAGCCTCCTCTCGCAGCTCTGAACCCCACAAAAGCAGCTTCCAAAGTGTGGGAGCTCACGAGAGGAAATACAGTCGTTCTTATTTTTTGCGAGCTGCGCCCCTGGGCTCCACACCAGCCCATTTCTGCCTTTTCCTGACCCTCAGGATGTCTGGTCTGCGGGTCACCCTGTGCCCATCCCTCTGTTTCAGGCTCAGATTTTTCCAGCATCCAACTCCTGGGCACCTCTCGCAGCTCTAACCCCACTTCCATACGTACATAGCTGTCTTACTCATCCATTCTTCACACACCTTTTCCCTCCAGCTACCACGTGCGTGGCCACGCACTTTGCCATCCCATTACCAAGCTCTCCCCCTCTCCGCCCTGCACATGCTCCTGAAACCCCAACAAAGCCAAAAAGTTAGCTCTTTTCTCCCGTGGCACACTGAACCTGGTTTCTTGCTTTAAAAGGAATTTGATTGAGGCAAATATATTTTTTTGTGTACAGTTACTTCTCTCTGCACAGAACTGGCGAGGATCCAGTAAGTCAAAGCCATCCTGACCTCCATCTGCCCCATGCAGAGAGCCACGCAATCCTCCAACTTCAGCTCAAGTATTTGTGGGAAAGTGAAGTTCAAAACTGCCATTAGCAACAAGACAAACATTTATGGTGGGTTTTGCTTAATCTGTGAGCAAAACAGCCTCTGGAAAAATCTGTGCGGGAAGGTGTTAGAAAGGCAGAGGTTGAATTTGCCCCAAGGGGTCCCTGCCCAAGAACATCTTCCCCAGATGAGAGGAGACGTTTCACTTGGTGTTACTCCTAAGCAGCATCCACACTGTCTTGGTCCCTTGTGCTCCTGCTCACAGCAAATTGCCCAGATTCAGGTTCAGGAACGGGGAGGGAGTGAAAACAGGGGAAAAACACTGTGAGTTTTTTTCCTGGGGGGCAACCAGAGCCAGACCGGTCCCGTCCAGGGAAGCAAAAAAGGAAGACACTAGTGAGAATACACATTTCATAACAGTTTTCCTTGGGCTGTTATCTAAATGCCGCAAAGCCTACCAGCAGGATAAGGCCACAAAAGTATAGAGCAGACAGACAGACGGATGATACCGATGATGCACATCCCAAAGAACGCCGAGTTATTTACATGTGAGCAACTTTGCAAGGACTCGAAGCTGACTCAGTTTTCTGCATGTCCTCCCTCCGAGCCGTGGGCCAAACTGGAGCTGTGCCAACCCCGGGGATGGAGGAAAAAAAGGGTCTCAGAAAAAGCCGACCCGCCGGGTCTTCTCCACACGCTCATGCAAACCGTCGTCTTGGAGCAAACCAGCAGCTCCCACTCACGGCCCGGTGGCTTCCCACAGCTCCCAGCTGGTCCTTGCTTGGCAGAGCAGAGTTATGAGCATCAGCTGAGCGCACGATTGGGTGGGATGGGAGAGGAGAGGACGGGCCCTCTCCCACCCCCAGCCTCTAGACCCATCAGCATCATCCTCCACCACCCCGCGCCCCGGTTTGCTGTCAACCAAGTCACAGAGGGCAAAGATGAGGAAGGACCTCGGAGAAGGGGGATTGAGCGAGTGCTGGAATAGAGGGTGGTAGAGAGCTTGGGCCTTTCCCCACCTCGCTGCTACTTTGGTGCCAGTGAGAACCCAACTCTGCAACCTGTAGAAACCGCCTTTGCTCTCCCCACAGCACAATCCTGGGCAGAAAGCAGACCCACCGAGCCCACAGACCCTCCAAAAACCTGGTCGAGCAGGGGTAGCGTCTCTGCCTCCAGCCCGAAGAGCTCCAAACCCTTTTAAAGCTGCCTGGGGAAGAGACTCTGCAGAAGTTCAAAACCACCAGGAGACCCGTGGGCTGGCGTGTCCCACGGTGCTCCGGCCATGGATGTCCCCAGCCCCCCCCCCCCCGCATGCCCCCTGCTCTTCGTGACCAGCCAGGGTGAAGATGGTTTGCAGGAGCCCTCCCAGTTGCCCCATTTGGGCATCTCCCGAGGGAAGAACACTTTTCTCCCATGCTGCTTTCCACCCTCTCCTCCCTCGCGGTCCCAGAGCTGACACCACTCCCAGCCCCAGCAGCACATGTGGGAGGACCCTGCAAGCCTTCAAAGCCCTGTCTGGGGAGAGACGAAAGGCCGGTTAAACTCCTGGCTGGAGATGAAAGGAAACTCTCCCCTCCGCGGCTGGAACGAGTTGCTGGTGCTTTGGAGTCGGGTTTGAGGCCCATTTCCTGAGCGCCATGGCAGGAGCTTTCATTTGCAGAGGGACTTCGCTAACGAGCCACGGGGCTGCCGCCGGAGCAGATGGCCAAATCGGCCACGGCACGTCCCCGGGCACGTCGGGAGGACGCCGGGCTCCGCAGGAGGGGGCTCCAGCAGCTCAGGCTGGTGCTCACACCCTCTGTAGCTCCGCAGGGGAGGGCTCCCCGCACAGCTCAGCGGGACCCCACCGTCCCTCGGGGGTGATAAAGCCACGGGCAAGGATGGGCTGTCCAGCCGGGGCTGGCAGCAGGACGGGGCTGAGCAGAAAGGGGAGATGTCAGCTCCTGCTCCGAGCGCGGATACACAGCCCAGGGCTGAGGAGGCGGCCGGCTGGGCGGATGCGAGCGACAGATTTTACTCATTTTGTCAAAGGAAATTCTATTCCGATTAAAACCCGTTTGATCTTGATGGAGAAGGGGGGCAGGGCGGGGGTAGGATTGGGTTTCTCTCCAACTGTTGGGCTTTATTGGGCGAATGTATCAGCTAAAAGCTTCCAAGTAAGATTTACAGGAGGGAAAGGCAAGGGCACGAGCTGCAAAATCTGGAGATGACTTCAAGGGGGTTTATTAAAAAAAGGGATGTGGCGGGCAGCACGGAGGAGGGAGGGATCGAGCTGCTCGTTCGGGGCCACGCGGGCTGCAGAGTCAGGTGCCCTGGTAGCCACAGGCACCCCGGGGCTCCCCCCCCCCTCTCCTCCCACCGTGTGCCTGTGTGTCACTGCTGCCTTGGGACTGGGTTACCCGGCGTCAGAGCTGAGCTGAGCCCAGAACGTAGAGACACTCGATACCAAAGGGGTTTATGAGCGCGGATTAAGCCGCGCGACTGCTGGAGGGACAGAGCAGAAGGCAGGGCAGCTGGGTAACGTCTGGAGAAATATTGTCAGAGCTGGGGAAACACAAGCAGACCTGAACGCGCGGTCCTGAGCGGAGGAGCCCGAGGCAGTGGAAAAATCAGGGATGTTATGAAGGCGATTTGAGCATCAGGAGGCAGACGGAGCCCCTCCAACCCCGGCAAGCAGTTCCTACACTGACACAGCCCGCTTCACCCCTCCCGAGTCAGTCATGAGTTCAAATTCAGCACTTTTGGCTGGGATAAAAGGTCAAGCCATGGAAAATTGCAGCTGAGACGGCTTGGAGAGGTCGACCCGTGTGTCCCTCTGTCCCCAGGATGGATGGGTTGTGCCTCTGCCACGTCTGCAAATGCCTGGCCGGTTTGTCCTGCCAGCAAAGGGGACCAGGCAGGCCACCCCAGCAACCCGCTGCCGTCACTAATCCTTCCCAAAATCTAACCTGCCTCTGGGCTGTGGTTTAAGCTTATCACTTCTTATCCTATCTGGGCTGGACCAGAAGAGCAGATCCTCCCTCTCCTCTATAAATGAGCCCCCCCAAAGACCATGGTCGGGTGTTCTCTCAGCGGTTCCTTCTCCAGACCAAGCAACAAAGACGCGTTCAGGCTCGCGGTAGGTTGTGCCTTTCTCAAAAAGCCGTACCTGCTGCTCTCTGCAGGTCTCCTTGAGCTGCTGCCAGCTGCCACCAAGCACGGTACCTGATGGGTGCAGGCACGTAGGGTTGAGCCGGGGGGGGGGGGGGGAATGAAAGCCAGACAAGGCAAGGAAAAGATCATCTTGGTGGGAAAAACTCTTGAAGGAGGAGATGCCACATCGCTGCCTCGCCGCAGCTTGGGCTGGGCTCTGCCTCCTGCCCGGGCAGCTGATTTTCCAAAGGGTTGATTCCTCCCCATCAAGGAACGAGCCTCCAGTTCCTCACCTTCTCCTCCATCACCAGAAAAAAAAAAAAAAAAAAAAAAAAAGGTTTCTTCCAGGCTGTAATGGAAAAGGAGCGTCTGTGATGCAAAGCACTGCAGGGTGGGTGTTTTCAAGGGAACCAGGAAAGTCTCAAATTTTGGTTTATCTGAGGGCTGGAGGGAGAATTGTGGTTGGGGCATGGGCAACGGACCATCTTCCAAGGGAGGCTGTGATAAAACGTAATCTGAAATGAGTGATCATGAGCTGACGTGGGTTAAATTGGATGGATAGCTAAAGTATAAGTGTTTCGCTAGAGAACCACTTCTTTCTGGATTTTGCTTTTTTTTTTTTGTCTTGTTTTTGGGTTTTTTTGAGACAGAGAGAGAGGGAAAACCCCACTGAAAGTTCAATTTACAAGTAGAAAGAAAAAGAATCAAAGGAAACATTTATTTCTTGGAGATCTCTGTAGGGATAAACTCAGAACTGTCCTAAGGCAGGTTGAATTAAAGCTGGCTAAAGAAGGTCAGACAGAAAGCCCTTTAGATGTATACAGAAAAAAAGAGGGCAAAAAATAAGCTTATGTCTGTGTAATGCAGATAGGATTGAGTTTAAAGGTAGTTTGGACATCTCCCCCCAGATTACACCACAACTCAGTGTGGAGGATGAGGACACAGGAAAAGTGCAACAGGAGGAGTTTATGGAGTGAGCACCTTGGAGGCGAAGGCAAATCTCCAAGAGTATTGTGTGCTGAAACCCGGATCTGTAACAAATATCATGGCTTGGTGGAAAATAAAACCAACTAAAATAAGCAAATACGGAGCTTTTACTGACAGAAGGGCAAGAGGGGTGAGTGAGTGTGACCCCGGCAGTGCGCAAGGCTGGGAGGAAATCTAGAAGGCAAAAATCATCAAAGATGGGGAGATAATTGGATTAAAATGGCACAGAACAAGCTCACCTTGGCTAACTCAATAATTGTCTTTGATGAAAAATTATTCTCTGAACAAAGGCCAGGCAGTAGATCTCCTCTATCTGGACTTTATGAACACGCTTGATAAATTGCTCCATAGGTACTTGTAGGTAAACTGGAGAAAAGGGGGTTTCAACTGGGGAAACCACGACAGGAAGGAACGAATCAAATGGGCTGTTGTGGAAGAGGGACTGCCACCAGCTCGGGGTCCCTCGGCGACTGGCTGGGGACAGGCTTTCTTAATATTTTCATTTGCCTAAAAACCAGGAGGGAGGTCAAGGCAATCTGCAAGTGACGCAGACTCACTGCAACGCAAAGGCATTGGCAGCAGAGAGGAGGATCTGAGTGCAAGACCTGGATGCATTAAAAGATTAGAGTAACAAAAATGGAACCAAGTTAAATGTAAATTCGGCATTTGGGAACAAAAAGCCCTTCTTGACGAAGTCTTCTTGCCACTGCTGGCCCTTGTAATGTGGACATCCCATTTTTCCCAACCCTCTTGCTGGGTGAAACTGCCTCCAAAGCAGAATTTGGCTGATCCCATCCCACCGAGCAAATCTTCCCCAGGGTGGGAAAATAAAACAAAAACAAAAAAAAAAATCCTATTTGGGAAGGAGGAGGAGTGTGCCTGGTCCTGGTGGGCTTTGGGGTGCCCCTCCCAAACTCTGCGCATCCCAAACCAACTCCACCTTCCAGGCACTGGGCAGGTAGAGGAGAAATTTTTATTTTTTGAGGGTGGATTTTTAGCTTTGGAGCCCTCGGCTTCAGGACCTAGCTACCAACCCGCAAGATTTTTAATATAATTATTCCCAGAATAATTTCTCCCCCCACAAGGCCTTTAAACCACTGAACTGTGTCAGGGAGCTGTGGGCCAAGAGACATGTCCTGGCACGGCGCTGGCTCAGCGAGATGTTTCCAGCCACATCAGGCGTGGAATAAACAGGATCTGGTGGAGGATCTCGCAGCCCAAGCGCTTGCAGGAGGAGGGGAAGGCCACCCTTTTCTTTGCTTGCCTTTTTGTTTGCAGTCGTGTTTTACCCTGCAATGATTATTTCAGTTCATTCGTGGCTTCTTAGCCCTTCCTTCATTTCTTGGCTCTTTCATTCCTGGTTTAGGAGGAAGATAAGCAACGAGCCTTCCATGAAAAGTTGCTGCCAGCCCAGCTCAGCTCCAAGCCTGCAGCACGGGCTGTCCCAGGAGAGGAGCAGAGCCCTCCAGCCAACTCCAAACTGCAGAGTAACCTCCACAGAGGTGCCAGGACCATCCGATAACCTCTTCGCAAAGCTGTGGTTTGGCTCCTTTTGGCTGCACCTCATTGCTCTCCATCAATATTGTCTCAAAGGCTCTTCCTCGATACTCTACTTCAACCCGGCAATTTTCAGCCTCCTTGTTAAATATTGGAACCATATTGAACCGTTTTACTCACTTGGTCGCTCTCCAAACTGAAAGATGTCCTAAAAATAACTACTCCCAGTTCTGTGTGTGATGCTCAAACCCCCCCCTCAGACCATGGCTGCCTCCCAGCTCCGTCTGCGCTTCAGTTAGCTTATCCCAACACTAAATCAGCTCAGCTGGGGACTTTTAATCCCACTGTTAATTTTTACCAAAACCCACCTCTGCCTGGCTGGCTTGTGAGAAGCACAAGGCACGGACCACAAATTCCCTCGGGAAGAGCATCAGCCTGGCAGGGCTTAGCGCTGGTCAGGGCCCGTCCAGCTTGAGCTGTGGCATTTGCAAGCAAGGAGACACTTCTGGGGGTTACGTGCTCCAGCAAAGAGGCCTCGGGAAGGGACCCTTCCCTGCCGTGCTGCCCTTGGGTGGGTTGTCCTGTCCTCTCCACCCCACCCAGACCCAGAGCCACGCTCAGGATTGAGGCCGGACGCCGGGCTACGCAGTGAGACCTTGCAGTTACCCCTGCTGCGAGGAGGGTGCCAGACCAAAGATTCCCTTTCCAGCCTCTTTTGATGCTTTCAGCCAACACCGGCCATGCCAAATGCCATCCCTGTCTGCCACATCCCAGGTCACCCCACCCACCCCCCCCACCCCACCACTATGACCCTCTACCCACCCATCCACGTCCAGCACTGCCCCGTGCCCAGGGCCACCCCCCCGCCTGCCACCTCCAGCTCATCGCTCCACTGGCCCCCTCCAGCGCTACCCCAACCCCTCACTCGCGTCCAAAAAACACCCCACGCCTGCTCCCCCTCACCCCAGCCGGCACATGATGGCATACAGCTCCCTCCCGCTCCGATCAGGATGTTGCGTGCAAGGGCTGCAGTTATTAAAATGGTATTTGGGGGATTTTTTTTTTTTTTTTTTTTTTTTTTTTTTGCTTTTTTTGTAACAAGCAACAGCCAGTAAACAAAGAGCAAATATGTGCTGAGTCGGCTCCTCCTCGCAGGGCGGGCCGGCTCGGTTGCAAGGCTGGGGACCGCGCTTGCGGCAAACCCTGCGCCCAGGCGGCTCCGCGCGGCAGGGCTGCTCCCAGAGCGGAGCCACCGAGCGCGGCTGAGGTCCCCCCTTCCCTGCAGGGCTTGGAAAACCGTCCCCCTCGGCCCTTGCTCTGCGCGGCAGGTTCGCCCCTGCTCAGCACCCACGCGGCCGGGCGATGGGTCCTGCAAGCACAGCTTTGGCCAAGCGGCAGGATGAGACCCAGCGTGGCGCGTCAAGCTGTTCCATCCCCGAGGGGACAAGGACCCAGCACCTGGGCAGGGTTTTGACCTATGTGGCTGGTCCCTCCCGGCTTAGGACCACCCATGGTCACCTCAAGGATGGCTGAAAATCTCTTTACCCCGGCTGCACAGAGCCCCAGGCTCTGCCCCGTGTCTTAGAGCTGTTGGACCAGCCCAAGCACAGCCCCAGAGCCCACTTAGAGGACACCCAGCCAGAATTTCTGGACCCAACACACCGAAGACAGCGTCACCCCGGCCAGGAGGCATCGAGCATCCTTCTCCACCCAAACCCACCTTTGAAGGCCCATGTTCAGCAGCTCCAGCGAGGCTCAGCTGCCGAGGCCTCCGCGTCTGGCGCGGCTGCAGCACTCGAAGCCTTTGAAACGCCGCTTCCGTCCTCCCCACATCTTGAAAGCAGATTGCTAAAATGCAAAAAATCTGTTGTTTTTGCTAATGCTGCTTTGGATCTCTCCAAGCGCCGCTCAGGCAGGAAGGTGGGCTCAGGGCCGCCGAGGCGGGCGAGTGGTGGGACCCTCTGGGAGGGTGCTGAGAGCCCGACAGTGGGTCCCGCAAGCTGTCAGAGACCTGCACTTGTGGTGGGACAGGGGGTTGCAAGCCGGGCTGTGCTTCACGGCGCTCTCCTTCCAACACCAAAGGTCCTCTGCAAGCCCCGACACATGTGCCAAATCAAGCCCAGGCTGCCTGATTCCTGAAGACTTCCTTATGCTGCCCAGTGCCAGGTGACAGGAACACTGCCGCTGCTCCGAGCGAAAAAGTGGGTTATTGCAGGAAAAAAGGTCCTGTGGGATGGTAAAGCCTGGTCTGCCCTGGGAATGGGGTTGGGATCGCCGGGAGTGTGGGGAGCCTGCGGGTAGAGAAGGGCTGGAGCCTGCCCAGGGGGTTGCTGTGACCCTTTAGATCCACATGGGACCTCTGATCCCCTCGTGTCCCAGCACCAGAGGGACGAGCAGGTAATTTGGACTGGGGTGCTGCCTTGCCTGGTTAGAGCAGGGGCTGGAAACCTTTCCCCAAGGGAGGAGAAGGCTTTTCCCCTCCCGATCGGAGCAGTCAAGAGCTGCTCTACCCTTCCTTTGGAGGATGTCTGGACTCACCAAGCTGCAGAACCCATCCCGTAGCACGGTGGGAGCCTGCGCCTCAGGGGACTCGGATTCCCCACTGCAAACCAAGCGGAGAAGGCAGATCCTCCCCTTCCTACCTGTGCCACTTTGGCCCCTGCAGCCAGCCCGAGGGGCAGTTTTGTGGCCCAGGTGATGCCCAGGGGGGTACCTACACCCCTGCGCATCCCACGGCGAGAGGCACTGCAGGACCCTGCTGAGCTCCTCGGTGGCCTCCAGCCCAGGGGACGTCCCGGAGCTCGGCGACACGGTGCTGGACTTGCTGCAGCTCCGAGCTCAGCCCCTGGACCCGACCCAGGGAACAGGGACAGTGGGTGAAGTCCCCCGGGAAGGGCTCGCTCACGTGGGCGTCCCTGGGCGCGTGTGCCACGGGGCTGTCAGTCCCCATCACCTCCTCGTCGACGGCAGAGACTCGGTGGCTCCTCAGCAGAACAAAACCAGCTGAGATTTCTTCACGAACGAGCCGGGAACGGTGCCAGGAGCGACCTCCCGGTGCAGAAGCGGCTCCCAGAGCCGCCTGCGAGACCCCCGGTGAGGGAAGGGGAACCCCCAAACTGTCCCGCGGTGGCTGCCAGACCCTCCCGTCACCCTGGGCTGGGGCAGAGGTGCGAAACGAGGATTTCTGCAGAGCTCAGTCCGCAAGGGAACGGCGGCTTTGACTGGGACGGTGGGGTCAGGGCGGTGGGAGGTGGCGGTCCCCGAAGGGGTCAGCCTCACACACACCCCCCCCCCCAACTCCAAGAAAACCCTCAGCTGGACACACATCCCCGTGACGCGGGTGTTGCGGGGATGAAGATCTTGCTCCTGGGGGGGCCCCCCCAGCTTTCCCCCCCCCCAGGAGCCATGGCCAGGCCACTGCTGCCCTCCACTGGCTACTGCCCACCCTGCACCCATGGGTGCTCAGCCAGGCTGGGGGCTCAGCCCCATCTCCCACACCCCTCCCTCCTGTGCTGCCGCCAAAAGCTGCTGCTGCCGGGTTTGGGGGGGGGGGACACACACACACCCCCCTTTCTGCCCCTTCCCTCCCCCGGAGGACACCTCTCACTCTCGCCCCAGAAGCCCCCAGCAAAGCCGCTCTGGGCCCCTTGTGAGCAGGCGGCCAGTGGTGCCACCGAGGACGCGGCCGAGCCCGGCAAACTCGTTTCATTTGTAAGCGGGAGTCGGAGCGGAGCTCGCCGCGCAGCGACGCCGCCGCGGAGCCTTGGACTCTTCCCTCCTGCAGGAAAAGCATCAAAGGGGAGACGCTGTCCCAGCGCTTCCCAAATTTTTTCCAAATGTTCTAATTACCGCGGCCTCCCACCAGCCGCTGCACTCGCTGGCTGGGCTACAAACAGATGAACGGGAATCAAGATGCCTGGGTCGTCGTCGTCCCCCCCCCCGCCAAACCTCGCTGAGCCAGGGGACTTGGGGGGTGGCACGGGGTCCTGGTCCCAGCCTCAGCGACAGGATTTGTGCCACTGGGCAGGACTGGGAGGGGAAGAGCCGCTCGAGGGCCAGCTCGGCGGCGAGCTTGGAGAGGAGGGATCCCCAGCGCAGCGCTTCCCGCCGAACTTCCAGCTGCCCTTCAGCGCTGAAGACACCGCCTTGCGCTTCTTTTCCTTGCTCAGCTTCCCGACGCTGCCTTTTCTTTCCCCAAAACCTAAGAGGAAGAGAAGAAGAGGGGCAGGATTGCCATTCCCCCGCCTCATCTGCGCAGGGTGAGCCTCGGGACCACCCGGGGCGGGCAGGCAGCTTGCTCCTCCAGCCCCGGCAGCACCCAGGGCCGGAGAGGGTTTAGGGACTCTCACCTGCAGGCACGGTTTTAAATTAGATGATTAGAAAACCTGGTCATTTTTCCATGGCATAGGCCCCCACCTATCTTTTTTAAAGACAGCCTTCATCCACGATGCTTGATGAATGCCAGCTCGTTTCAGTATTATCAGCAACGTCATATACCTGTGAACGTGCAGCCCAGCCCTGCAAGAGGCAAGTGCCGGGGGAGGAGGATGAAAAGCAGCCCCTAAAAGCTTGAATACTCCAGACGGGCAGACTGTCCCCAGGGAAAAACTCTCCTCTCGTTTCTATCAGCAAGCAGAGGGAAACAGTTAAAAGAGCCAGGCCTTGTTTACATTAATATTTAGTGTTTGGGCCAAAATGTAGCTAAATAACGGAGCTGTTTGTCCTCCGTCCAGCCCAGGGACATACCCGCGCCTGTCACCAGGACTCGCTGGCAGAGGAACGCCCCAACTCCTCTCTCTCCACCTGCTGCTACACGGGCACCAAGCTCCGGCTGCAGCCAGCGGTGCCTGAAACCCCCCAAAATGGGGCTTCGCAGGCGCCAGCGGCCTTTTTCCTCCGCCCTCGAGGAAACCGATGGCTTAATCCAAACTCCCCCGCATTCATTCGGACGCAGCCTGGCCGAAACGGGTCCGATCCACCATCAAGACTGGGTAAGCCTCCCTTCAGGCTGCGCACAAGGCAGGGGGGAACATAAAACAAAGAGCTGCCTCGTGGCTGGGGTCACACCGGGCTAATTAACACACCCCGACAGCAAGTTCTGGCCAAGCTACTGGGAGGGGGAAGACGGCTAAAGGACGATCTCATTCCAACAGCAAAAATAAAATCTGGCTAAAGGGGTGGGGGGGAGAAAAAAAAAAAAAAAAAAAAAAAAGTCAGCACCCTGCCCCAGGCAGTCAGCATATGGGTTTGCACAGGAAGCTGAAATATTCCCTCCCCACAGACTGAAGTTGCAGCCAGGTTTGCTAAGAAGGTGGCCACGGTTTGGGCTCTGCAAACAGTCGTGGTGGCCTGTCCGAGGTGGGGGTGACAAGGGACGGGAACGGGGGGGCGTCCCCAGCACAGCACATTAACCAGCCGCCCCCCCCCCCCAGCCCTTTGCTGCCGGTGCAGACTACAGGGCAAATAAAACCCCGCCACTTAAAAATTCCTCCGTGCCAAAATCTCAAAATGCAGAGGGATTTGTGAGGAGGGGGGGAAAAACCCACATGAGGCATCACTGCCTGTGGATCCAGATGGGGAGGGCGCCGAGAAAACGCGAGGGACGGAGCGCGGCAGAGTTAAACGCTGGGGCTCCACATCACCCCAAAAAGCAAAATGTTTTGTACAATTCACCCCTGTCTTCCCCCAAGGAGTGCTGATGCTGCAGGTTGTCATCAAGGGAGGGAGAGAGACAAATTTTAACAACCTAATAGGGAAAATCACTCCAGACACAGGTTTGGTGAGAAAGACGACTGTATTTCTGCTCTTATTGTGGTGTCACATACAAGTTATAGTGTGGTTTAGTACAAGGAAACATGGGATACACGCAAATGAACCCCACTGTGAATTACATCATCCCACCGCAGCACCAAATCTTACACCAAGCGTGCAAACGAAGCATAAACAATGTAAAAATATATTATATATTTACATACACCATCTTTTAAAAAGCTGAGATGCAAGTAGAAAGTCCAGAGCTAAAACACGTCAGGGAGAAAATGGGTTAGATTCAGTGAGCTGCTTGTAGGCAAATTTACAGTCACAAAAATAAACTTTAAAAAACTCCGGGGGGGGGGGTAAGGTGATAGGACTTTTGGACACGTGCCCATGAAGGGAGCCCCTGATGTGCTCCTACGAGATGCCAGTGGCGTGCAGCCAGGAGGGCTCTGCAATTCAGTGACATAGGGGGACAATGTTTTGCTGTAAGGCAGTAGCAGAGCTCCCCCAGCCCGACCAGTGTGTCGGGATTCCCGCATCCCGAGCGGCACCGGCACAGCAAAGGCGCAGGCAGGGGGGTCGGGGGGGGGGGGGCAGGATGAGAAATGGCTTATTGAAATGACCGATGCTAAAACCACCTGCAAGCTCCACAGCTGGGCAGGGAAGTGAAGCGAGGCCTCCCATCCCCTGCCAGGCACGCTGGCCGCCCGACGCCAGCGGAAAGGGAGATTTCAGTATTTCAAAGCCTGAGTATTAGTCTCATAAGAAAGCGCATTTCACATTGGCAGCCTTTCTCTGGGTTGAGTGACTCCAGCAGGTCCCCTGGCAAAAGCTGGCTATAACCTCCGTTTACACACTGACCCAAAGATGTTCCTCAACCCAGTTAAGTCACCTGAGGCTCTTCCTGCGCAAGAAACAGGAAACTGCCATCAACAGACGCTGCCAAACACTTCCAAAATCCCCTCAACAGCTCAAGTGAACTACCTCGTGCTTGAACCACTCATCTCCCAAAGCAAAGCACAGAACAGCGAAGGTGTGGATGGAGCCTCTGAGCACGGAGAGGGATTCAAACACAGCTAAGTCAGAGCACACGGCGAGGAGGAGGGAACAGAGAGTCCCCAGCAGCCAGCTGCACAAAACCAGACATGCGTGGCACGAGAGAAACCTGGGCTGACAACAGAGCACGCAGGACCCTCCGCTCGCACCTCACGTGGCCACAAAGCCCTGAGCAGGTCCCGTCACCCACCCCCCCTCTGCCACACGTTGCCAAAACGGCACTTGGGGGAAGGCTCCAGCAGCACCCCTGGAGCCGTGGCAGGACAACCGCGTCTGGGAGGCTCCTTCAAACACCCACCTTGTTCACCTTCCCTCGGGCTGCAAGGGAAGGGGGCTCCTCCTGCCTCGTTCCCACCCACCCGCGGAATCAGTCACGGAAGTTGGCCATCTCCAGTTTGTAGCAGCCAGCACCGTCTGTCTGACACGGCAAAACTGGATTCTGCCAGAGCAGCAGCCCGAAACCTTTAAGCTGGTTTGAAGTACGTGTAGAGAACAAGGGAAGATGCAAACGCTTGGCGGTCTCAAGCTTCTCAAGGTAGCTGCTGGCAGGGGGCAAACACGGGGATGAAAGGGGTCACAAAATCCACTCGGGGTTTAGGTTCGTCAGGGCAGTGCCACGCGCGGCTGGAACGCAGAGGGGAGGCTCTGCTGCCATGGGGCACAGACCTGCCAGCCAAGCCCTGCTGTCTCCAGCACAGGTGTGTAGACCTGTCACCCCTTAACTCGCCGCACGAGCGGCCCAGCAATTTATCTGGGGTTGCATTATGCCAGTGGCTCTCGTTACAGAGGCTTGCTGGAAGCCGACTCTGGATACCTTTCTTATTTTTGAGTACTGTGTCTTCTCCCTTCTCTCGTCCTGCTGACTGTTACAGGGAAGCTGAGCAAAGAAAAGGAAATGCTACTGCCTACAAAAAGATGATTTTTTTTTTTTTTTTGAGAATCATATTCATGTTTCTCCAGGGGTTTATGCCTTTGCCCAGCGCATCTTTCACCCAAACACGTGATTCTACATGCTATAAATTTGAGCATTAAATATGGTATTAAGTTCCTTGTTAAAAGCAGCCAGAAACAGCGCTCTCCACCTCTGACAGAGCCTTGAGATGACTAGTGCTTCTCTGCTGCTGGCCCATCCCTCCAGGCTCCTCCAGACCCCAGGAGTGAGCTGACCTGGTGTACAGAGTGTAAAAGGAAAATCCTGGAGGATGCGGGGTATTGGCTGGGAGGTAGGTAGGGCCTTCTGCCACAAGGAAGGGCTCATCTCTCCCTTCCTCTGAGGAGCAGGGCAGTGCAAAAGGAGCTGACTTTCACACAGTAGGGTTCTTTGCTACCCGCATCTGGGGCACCCACCTGAAGCAGGCTGGGGATGCGCTCGTGAGGACAAGATGTCGGGGTGCTGCGTCCGCGAGGTACCAACCCCGAGGGCCCAGGACTTCCTCCCCACTTGAAAGCTCCCCTGGATTTCGGGGCAACACAAAGAGTGGATCTAGGCCTGCTGCGTGTAAGCACGTGGAGTCTTTCACCTCACTACCAGACACAGGACTCCCAGGGAAGTTACAGAAAGACTAGATTGACATCATTAGCCAAACTTTAAATGGTTGAGTAAAAGCAATTAGGAAAAACCCCTACTGCAGACAGACAAACCAAGCAGCACTGGGTGGGTTCCTTCTCCACCTCTCATACATCTCTTGCATGTACCATGCCTCTGGAGGGCAATTCAAACATCCAGCACCTTCAGACAGGGTTGAAGTCCAAGCGTTAGAAGTCACTGAGGATACTGATGTCTGCAAACTCATTCCTGTACCGGTAAGCGTACAAACTGAGCAGGAAGGCCCATTTCAAGGAGATGAAACTCCAGACGCACGACAGGTAGTAGCTTCTGGGATCAGTCAGGGCTAGGAGAGAAAAGGATACAGACACATTTAAAAATCCCATTTATCCCTCATGGAGTCTGGCCAGAAAGAACCCAACTCAGCCCCCCAGTTCCCGGGAGACTTTCAGCCTGCATCTAAAGAACTCGTTCTGCCAGCAAGGCTTCATCAGTGCCTTCTTCCCATTGTAAAACTTCCTCATCTCTGCCACAGGAGAGTATTTTGGTCACAGTCTGAAGAAGGTCATTATTATCTCCAGAGGCAGATCCTGAGAGCTGTAAGGCCACCCACTCGGCCACCCCAAACTCTCCTTGCTTAGGGCCCAACAGATGGAGTTTGTGTGAATTCCTGGACGGCAGAAACATGTGGCTCAAGAAAACAACCTCAAGCATCAGTTCTGAATTTCTCTCACCCTGCCTTATTTCTACTCCCTTCTGCCCCACCACGGCAGGGAGAGAGGAAATCTGAACATCTCAGGGGAAAACAAGAGATAAAATGTATCTTCCTTCTAAAAATGCTTTTACTGATCATTGTGACTGACATTTTATATAATACTGGGGCACTTCAACCTGTACTGCAGGTCTGCAATACAGTGCTGTGATAATCACACATCAGGGAGTGACATGAACAGCCTCTTTTTAGAGAATCTTTGCAAATGAACACATTTCTTCTTTATCTACATAAAACTGCCTTGACTTAGGGATTACTTTGAGGACAAGTGGGTATGGTTCTGCTTTCTGAGTGCATGTCAGCAGTCTTTATTTTCAAAGTTTTTTTTGTTTGTTCTAGAGATGTCAAGGATTTTGAAATACACTTACATAACCTAATGCGTAAAACAATTCTACTTCCAAGCACAGGCTGCTTGGTCATTATTAAAAATAAAGATGATAATTTTTTTGAAGAATACACAAAACAATACTTACTCAGTAAATCCCACTCATTAAGTATACCAGTTCTAAACTTTCCACACATAAATCACCTGTGCAGATGTTCTAGTTTCCCCTCAAATTAGGGCTTTCCCTAAAAAACCCCAAATATTCCCCAAACCAGTTTTTCCTCCTGTCTCCAAGAAAGGAGGTGATGAAAAATATTTGGTTTTCTTTTCCATTTGTATTTCTAACGATTGCGTACGAGTATTTTCATACCCTTCCACTAGGCTGAAGCACTCGAAGCTCCACGGGGAACGTATCAGGGCTAAGCCAAGGGCTTTCGGTGGGTTACGACCCCAACACAGCGTGCCCACCACCACGAGTACAACCACAACAGGACTCTTAGTGGCTATCGGCCCAAATGCAGCAAGCAACAAACACAGACAACTTCTAAAAAAAAAACAAGCCCCAAACTTTCTCTCTTTGGTCTATTGCCAAGCAAATACTGGAAATAATTAGTGAACCTTCCTTAGACAGTGTTAAATATTTTATAGCAACACAGCTTTATATGCTGACTAAGTGTAGAAGGCATTTTCACCCTGCTGACTCGTGTTTGGATTTTAATATCCTCACCCACCTGCTTTATGAGTGCTGAAGAGACACTGTTTAAGAGCACTCCCTTTATTTGTCATAGAAATAAGTAAATGCCAGTTCCTATAGGAAACAAGGCTGGAAAATGTGGCCTGCCCGCCAGCAGCCCTACAGACCAGGCCCATCACGGCTGCTCTCAAATATGAGAGGATGCCCTAGGGGAGCAGCACTCATCAGGCAGCGGGATTACTCCTGTGTCATCAAGATATCACAGCAGAAAAAAATAAATGCAATGGTGTTCTTGCAGCCCCTCCCCAAAAGTCTCTCAACACCTCTCAGAAGAGATGGCAGAAGCGCCCTCACATTCTGACCCCCAGCTCTGCTTTGCAGGCTCTTCTGTTCCTTCAAATCCAATCCCAGTAACCCCAGCATCGCTAGTCATTTCTCCCAGCTGCCTGCTGTAACAAAGTACTTACACTGGTGCTTGGTGATGGCCAGAACCAGGAATGTGCAGAATCCCACCACTGAGAGAGCTGAGAAGAGGATCCCGATGAAGAGGAAGAACCTCAGCCCTTTTAACCAGGTCCTCCAGTAATCCTGCACATACATCACATGCGTGATTAGGGCCCAGAGCGCCAGAACACCTGCTCAATCAGACAGCAAGGGCAATCAGTACCGGGCATCACACTGCGACACAGAAAGGTGTCTAGTAAATATACATCTCATTTAAACCCCACATGAAACACCCAGGAACACTAACGTGGCTGTGTCCCCCCTGGAGAGAGGGGAAATATTGGAAGAGATGGCTGCCTGCGCAAGCATCGCTCCCCACAGCCACCCCAGCCCCCCTGCTCTGACACGGCTTGGAAACGGAGATGCTGATTACAGGCTGGCACAGAAAAGACTTCATTCATTGAACGGATTCCCCCTAAATAACATGTTCATTTCTCTGTTTGGAGGAGGCCCATTTAATCCATACTCAGTGCAGATTTATTTAATTCTCCATACAGCTTTCATGACTTTACACGTAGCAAGCCAGGCACTTGGCAAGAATTAGTGCACCGTTTCTCAGAGGCCAGGCAGCCCCTTTTGCTTAGGGAGACGATGATGAAGAGCACCACTACACGACCACTGATTTTAGACACTTAAATCAAGATACACAGGACCTCTTCAGGTCTCAGAGTTTCACACCATGTCTTTTAGCTCCAACGTATCTCCAGTTAACTTCATAAAGAGTGCATTTATATTAATCCCCTCCAGACACTTCAAGTGTTTCAAGTAAAGGGGCACAGAAGTTCAGCTCCCAGATGATTTGTATGTACAATTCCCACCTACGGCTAAGCACGCTCACTAAATGTTTAAGGTGGTCTAAATCTACCTCTATACTTTTGGCTTTGACCCAAACCGCCTGGATTACATAGCCAGACAAGTATCTGAGCATATACAGATTATACATAATTTTTTAAGAACAGCCAAATTCACTATAGCTATAATAGGAGCAGCAAAAGGCATTTCCCGAAGCTTAGGTGACTAGTCCATAACCAAGTTTCAACTCCCTTGTCAAACGGGTAGAAACAGGAGTTAAAAAAAGAGAGGACACATCCAAATAACAGCTGTAAACAGTTTCTGATATAGGGCAAAACTGATGCATCCTTCCCTAATCTTGTTCTAAAAACTGCTAGCTTTTTACCACACTTCACCAAAAAAAACAGAAGAGACACTCAATATAAGAACTGCCTGTTCACATGTTTAAAGCTTCTCAAAGTTTTTATGACCTGCCAGAACAAGGCTGCCTGTCATTCCCCATTATACAATCCCAACTATAAGCAACATCACCAACTCCAATTATAGCAAGCCGTTCCTCTGTTTAAGTCGCAGCGTTGAAGAGTATGACTAAACCTCCTTAAGCTGCTAACTCAACCTATAGTTAGAGCCACTTTACAGACTTAAAACATTTGACTCATTTTGGCAAAGACCTCAGCGGCATTTCTGAAATTTGAACCTCCAGTGGTGCAACTAACTGGCTTGTATTTCTCCTTCACTGCCATCTCCTTTCCAGATTTTATTTTAAAGGCAGCAGGGGAAAAAAAAATAATAATAGTAAAAAAAAAATGACACCACTGCTAAAATACCAGGCTGCTTTATATGGTATCCTGCAATAACACAGACCTCCCTCTGCGGCTACTTCTCAACATCAAAGGAAGCAAAAACCAGCCTTGCCCACTACAAGATAAACATTTTAATACTAAGGACAGCCACAAGTCTTGCCAGAGCTCATTTGTTACTGGATACCATCATTATACACAAAGCTTCCCAAGGCTTAAAAGAACGTATTATAGCAGAGAGGAAAACAGCTGTGTCAAAACTGATAGATGAGCAGAGCTGAGAGTCGCCGTACAAACACGCTGGACTTGCTTCTCCACTCCTTTCTAGCGGGTTTTCTGACCTCACCGACCACAGATACACTGCAGGTGCACGCCAAATAAAGCTGAATATACACAAAGTCAGTTCCAGGCTAGATGGGAGAACCCTAGCAATGGGTTTTGCCTCTTCAGTGTCTTGGGATGGGGCAAAAAAAGCTAAAATACCCTCCATGGTGGCCCACAAAAGAGGTGAGGGATAAAAGGACAACCTTCAAGAGAAAAACCCCATTAAAAGAAAAAGCACTCAGAGTGAACTAAAAACCCAAAGGTAAAGTGCTGATATCCAGGACAGATGGAGCTCACACACTTTTTACCACAGCGAACAGGAAAGGCAGAATTAGTCCATTACTTTAACTGGTTGGACCTGCTGTACCTCAACAGTATCTAAGCATGTTTTCTGGCTCCAGGCAGTCAGGATTTGAATTCTGAGGCTCTCATCAAGTCAGCCACAGACACTGCTTTTCCACGACTGATTCCACACAGGCCACCACTACGCACGCGTGTTAGAGCTGGCCCAAGATACTCAGCAGATGCAGAAGACCATAGCTGCATTGGCAATGTTTTTCAAGAAGCCTGCCATGGGATTTGGTGCAAAAGCCTATCGCTCAGCTTGCTAAACAACCACTTCCTCGACTTCATATTACCTTTTTTCGGCTTGTGCTCAAGCAAGTTCAACCCACATTTTTTTTTTTAAAAATGGGGAACTTGTGTTTTTCAGTCAGCAAAACAGAGCTGCTTCCCCTCAGGCTCTTTCAGATGACTTGGCACAATTTATTTGAACTGCTGAGTCAAGTTGCTGGTGTTTCCACACCACGACTGCTGCTGATGCTCTCAGAGCCCTCCGTGGGGAGACTCGAGGCAGCGTGTGAGCTCTCACTTGCTCTTCCCCCCACTGCCAGGCCTGACCCTGCACCCTCCCCTGACCCAGCACTGGAAGCTATTTGGCAAACGGTTGTGTTCGGTTAATCCTTAACATCTAGAGAAACTGCCTCACACATGACTAAGCAAAAAAAAAAAAAAAAAAAAAAAAGGCCTTATGACAACTTCACCACGCGTTTGGTCACACGCTCTTGAAAGCCGAGGCAGGCTTTTACAGGCAGCTCAGCCAACATCATGTTCATGACCACGTGGAATAGAGGGGAAAGGGTCTCCTCCAGCTCCTGCCGCACGTTCACCTCCTCTCCCTTATATCTCTACACCACTCAGAACTGTTGGTTAGGCTATCTAGCTTGCAGAGCAGTTGATTTTTCTTTCGGTTTGTTTTGGTTTTTTTCCTAAAATGGCAGAAGAGCATTCCAACAAGTTAAATCAGCTCACACCACCATCTGAAAAACATCAGCACTGGCATAAGAAACATTGGTGGCATGCATTCAGAGACAGGTAGGAGAAACGAGAACAGGACTTGCTTTTTCATTTTTAATTTGCTCATCCTGAGCTTGTGAGATTGCTGCTCAGAACCAAGGAACAGCCACAAAGAAAGCAAAGCCACCACCCAGATGCTGACAAACACATCTGAATAGAAAGAGCATCCCAATTGGGATGAAGCTACACAGAAGTAGGGCATGGCAAATCAAGCTCAGAGTCTGAATACGCAATGAAAACACACAAATATCACAGGGAATTCAATTTAAGCAGAGTCTGTTGCTAAACATAGTTATGACTAACCAAACGCTTAAATACATGAAAATACATACCTTTGCTAAAAAGCCTTCTTTAAGCTAACTGCCTATCAACACACAGCATTCAGCAGGAAAAACCCCGCTGGTTCTAACTCACTCCAATGGAAAAGTGTCCGTGAATGCTGAATGGAGTGTTTGATTCATGTGTAATTCAACTGAAATTGGGTTCAGGAAAAGAAAAGTCACCTCCTATTCACCCATATACATAAGCTAAGTGCTAAAGAACAAATTAGTTGTACTGATTTACAGAAGAGACTTTCATTATCACACAGAGAAACTAAAACCCTACTAGTGTTTTTAATTAATGTGAAATCTCCCCCTTTGTAGACCTTTGCAGGTTTAACAAAAACCTATTAGCTATATATAGGTAACAACAGAACAGCTAGCTCTTTCAGCTGTACAACTGAAACAGGTTTTACTGGAATAGGAAATAAAAATGATTGTCTCATTTAAAGTCTGGAATGATTAACTGCAGGACCTCCAGTTTTTGCTTTTCACCTCAAGTGACTCCCCCAAATCCCCTCCTCCTCCACAACCGCAGTTCTGTTCTCCAGTAGAATCGCACTTTGCACAGAAGCAAAACCTGAACCTGCAGATGTAACCCTGGACTTGCACTGGTAGTTGTCAGCTCCAGTTACATCACCTGCTTAAAATAACATCAAAAAAATCTCACACCCCTTTCAGAGAAACATTTGTCTTGGTGGATTTACCCAACACATCGTGGTTGGAATGACCCTAAAATAGGAGCTGCTCAATAGGACACAATCAAGGGATTTCCGACACAGAGCGGGAAAGTTACCTCTAAATCAAAAACTAATTATCCCAAGTACACAAAGCTCCAGGAAAAGGAAACTGGCCCATCAAACAACCATGAGTACATCTGAAACAAGAGCGACAGAGGCAGGGGTTTTTTAAACAGAAGTTAACAGGTATTTTGACAAGATTAATTCATATTTAAAATACAAAAATTTGCACCATACTTGGAACAAGCTTAAATAAATTCTGAAGGCAAGTTCAAAAGCAGGCTTGCCCTCAGCCTGTAACCTGGTACAGAAAAACACTAATATATAAATATTTTGTAAGCCCTTTCTAAAGTTTGGCATACTTTAGCTTAAGTGAAACAGAACTCTCCCTTTCTCCAAACATAAAAACAAGAACTGGGACAAACAAAAGGATTCCTCAGACCCCCGCTCATCACTGACCAATTCTTGGGTCCCAGCAAAACAAGTTGCATTGTTGATGAGGAATAACAGCCCAGCTGCCTTCTCTGAGGTCAGAGTAGCCCGGGGCCAAACGTGTCAGGCCACGTTTCCACGCCGCGCTAGGACACTGTGTACGACACAAATGGGCGTTACAGATTCCAAGAAAAAACAACAAATGCACAATGGAGGCCAAAACCCCAAGCAAACACATACACACAGCAGCTATTCTGCAATAAGCGTTCGTATTCCAGCCTTCTGAAGCTTCAAGTGCATGTTGATGATGGCAGACAAAACGACAATAAAAATGAAAAACAATATTAAAAACTACTTGCATAGTTCTGGAAAATATGAAGTCTATGTTGACCAATTAGAAACTTTTTTTCAGAGCGCTTACAAAGCCTTCAGTCATTTTCCATCTAAACAGTCTTCTTTTACAGGCTCTGTTACTCTAGCTGGAGTATTAGAAATACCTACTCTAAAAGGAGCCCAAGTTTTGCCAACCTAAGTTCATTTTGCCATTTCTAAGTTTTAAAAACCTTGCCTTGTCTGGTTGATTCCCAGAAAGGGTAAAATATTTTCTTCCGGGAGCTAAAGCCAAGCTATCTCAGCCTCAGCTGCTTTTGGAAGAGGTTAAAAATGGGTTTTCTTGAACAGCAATTCTGCCAAAATAGCTGGGGATCAACACTGAAATATTTTAGGAAAACAGCTCTCGAAGGAGAGGAGTCTTTGGAGCATTCTAGTGAAAACTGGTTTTCACTTGGCAACGTTTCCCTCTGGACACATGCAATCGAGTGCTTCACTATTCCAGCGTGTTTCGGTTCGGAGGAAAGCAGACTGGGCCGCACGCGTGCAAGAAGAAAAACCTGGCGTTTCAGCTTGTTGTTCAGCACCGAGTTGGTCTGCTCAGCCATTTTCAGAAGCAGGAAACAAGATGTAGAGATTTCAGATGCTCTGTGCCTCTACCATTCACTTTTAAGAGGAAACCAACCTCACATTTTCCAGCACAACAGCAGCACTTACGACGGACTCATTCTCTCCTCGCCACTGAACTAAATGACAATTAAGCATAAGCCATGTGGAGTCTTCCTTCTATTTTCTTTTTAGTGTGCTTCCCCTCCCTTTTCTCCATTCCTTAAGATGATGAGCTAAAGCAGACACGAGCGAACCCTTAATCGAACAGTATGTAGCATTTTATATGCAAATCCAAACGTTTAAAAATACTTCACTGCACAACTGCAACGCTTTTTGGCTGTGCTATTCCAGCCCTGGATAGGGAACACGCCAATTTGCGTAAGTTTATCTAGTGTATGCAAGGTAGATTAGTTAGAGTCTTCAGAGAATGACTACTTTTGCACGCAACAGATACGGTGTTCAGCATAAACTAGCTTCTGCTACTTTCACTTATCAGATATTTTTAAAGTTTCAAGTGTCTGAAGAGTACATTTTGTGTTTCATCTACTTTGCAGCTGCTTTAATATCTGGTCCACATTATACTCGCAAAGCACAAGCTCTATATTTTGCCAGAAATATCTGAGCAGCTTGGAAACAGCCAATAGAGTCTCTCTGGAGCGGAAAAAAAACCCCTCTCTTTCTATTACATTTAGAAAGAGAAGATACATACACAAGAACATTAAAAACCACTCAGGAAAGGGCTGGATATATCCTGAAAACATTGAATTGCTTTCTTCTCTTTTAAACTGCCTCTGGCAGAATGAAAACATCAGAGTGGCTTCAAGATTCATGGCCTACTTAAAAAAAAAATAATTTAAGGCAGTGAGGGGAGAAGGTCAAACATACAAACAAGCAGTAAATTACAAAAGCCACTGTGACTAGCTCAAAATGAAATGGCAAACCACCGAGACAGCCAGTATTAACTCAGGAATGACTTTCTGGGTCCTGTGATTAGACAATTAAGCTGCTGTCCCTCAGGTTATCAGAAGCACTCGATGGGGTGTTTCTGCTTAAAACAAGGGTATGATACACAAGGTCTGTATCTGATTTAAGATGATCCCCAAATTCCCAAGTATGCATGCCCAGAGGCATATTTAAGATTCTAAGGATTAGCGAGCTGATTTTACTAAGCATTGTGTGTGGGGTTTATTATTATGAAAGCCAGCCAGAAAGACTGGAAAGGTAGTTTGCTCAGCACCTTAAATTACATACTTCTGATTTCATAACTAGAGGTAACTGAGGGCTCTAGTTACAGACTCATCAGTATGTGGCAATTGTCCCTCCACAGAACTTTAATACTAGAACTTAGAGCAAATAAATATCTAGGTCTTTAAATTATAGGAAATGTATCCGAGCAAGTGAAAGTACAAGCAGCAGTGGAGGGCAGATTTCAATGAAAAATGTAGAAGGAAAGGTTCTCTAAAAGATAAGCAAAAGATAAATAAACTGATTACAAAGAGAAAGAGATAGATTCCTAGTGAGACAGGAATCAGTAGGACTTCTTACTGAGAGGAAGTGGATGGATAAACATCCTAAAACACATGTCCCTGACAAACCAAAGGCACATCAACAAAAGCTGCAGCAGGCTGCAATCCATCTCGCCAACACAGGCAAGAGAGCAACGACAAACACACAGGAGGCGATGGGAAAACCAGAAAGATAGTTAAAACTAGATAAACATGTACAAACACACACTCGCAGAGGAGGCTGGCAGGCAAAGCCTCGGCTTAATCAGAGGCATATTAACGAGGAGCTGCTGCAAAGCTGCCAAATACACCAGCCGAAACAATTTTCTGCCCCCCACACACAGTGTCAGAGCTCCCAGCTACAACAGCCCAACCTGCAACCCGCTCTCAGGTGCTCAGATTGCTTTTTGATGCTTCTGAATGAAAGAGGCACACAACAGGCCAAAAAAATCCCCATTTGTGCTAAAGACACTGAACGCACCCAACACAGGGTTTTGATTTCACGACACCAGCTGCAGCAGCACACACGCTGCGCCCCAGCACTTGAGCTGTGTCTCACATTTTGGGGGAGAAGCCGCCTTTTTGCGGTGTGTTATGCTGTACAACACGCAGAAAGTCACAACAGGTTTACTAGTAGACTAAAGGGCACAAAACAATGCCCGACAATTAACTTTGCAACATCTACACAGCGGAAAATTTCAGCAGCTCGCCCACTTCCTTTCCTGCCATTCTCTGCCAGTAGAAGTAAGTACTAGTTAGCACGTTACAATAAAAAATGGATGATTTAATGAAGGATGCCAGAAACGAATCAAGTGAGCACCCTGCTTACCTGAAACTGAGATATCCACAGTGTCTGAGCATAATGCAAGCCTCCTACACACCGTGATTTTTTTCTTAGAACAATCTTACTTCAGCAAGTAGCCTTACTTTCAATGTACAGAAAAAAAATATGGCTTTTTTTTTTTTTTTTTGGCTACTCCCCCACAACTAAACAAGCGATCACTTAGCTCTCTACCCATGCAGGCTTCAGTGTGCAGGACATGAAATGTCGATTTGTGAAGGTTAGCAATGAACTGAGAGCACAACTTGACTTTAACATATGTCTGGCAGCAGAACCATTTTAAAAGGTCCTCCCCATACATGAGTGATTTTATTCCTCCTCCTTCCTGGCCCCTCCGTGGTGGGGATAGCAACATTAGTGAGACAGCACGCTAGATACCCTCAGTTAAGGGTGAGAGCCTAAAATAAAATCTCATCTCAAATGCCTGGAGCGTATTTCACCTGCTGAGACACTGAGAGGGTAGAAAAGCAAAGCAGAAGGACAGGAAAAAGCAACCATGAATTTCAGATGACAGGAACCCCTTAAATCAGCTTTGTCTAACACCAAAACATACACTTCTTAATCTGTTGCTCAGGCTTTGTGATCCTACCATGACTCTACCTATGTATATTTCAACAGATGTTTGAGAGCACATGAATTCATAGAGCTCAACCCAACAAATGACCATTATTTTAATTTGGTTCCTTGCTTACCTTGCTCCTCGTTATCTTAACTAGCTTGAATCACCTGGCAATTAACCAGCACACAAACCTCTTTCTCCCAGCAGACAATAATCTAAGCAACTTCAGCACAGAAAGTACAGGATGGTTCCCTCTCTGCTTTCTCACCAACCTCCTCCTAGAACACCGACTTCTGATATTCCTCTGTGAGGAAAAAAACAAAGACAGCACGTGCATACAGCAGAAAATATTACTTGCTATTTTGTTGTGCATTTCTGGGGTACAACACTCCAGCTTTCCCTGTATCACCTAGTAAAGGAAGGTATTGGAAGTTCTCTGCTTAATTCCAATTCCAGCTGGAATTTAAGCTTTTTGGAGAGAGAGGAAGCAGAGAGGCAACCACAACCCTGCCCCTCACAGCTGCTCTGACAGCACAGTAAGCACCAAGAGGTAGACGGGAGCACTGGTGTTGCTCACACACCAGAAGTAAGGCAGATTCTTTACAAAGTTTAACTTCACTTTCTACTCTTCCTCCAGGCATTCAGCCAGAGAAACCTGTGAGTTGCTGAGCTGACAAACCGAGAGAGGACTATGTTCTGCCCCAAACCAGTCATTAACTAAGATCCACAAGCAATGTAGGCATCTGAATCTCACTGATTTCAGTGAAAGTTATGATGCAGTTTACAGCTCCTGGCCTCTACAACAAGTAGCCCAAACGCCTATTTCAGAGAGTCTGACACAGATTCTTTCAGCAGGTCTAAATGTCAGGAGGCTGGAGTTTTTCTTCCCTGAAAATACAGAGCACTTATACATATAGGTTGCCAGACCAAAATTTTATTAGGAAAGCCACCAAGGCTTTCAACTGTAACTCTGAAATAAAATCCTCTTTTCAGTAAGAATGCTAGCTAGTGCACAGGGCTTACTCTGACAGCCACACGCAATTTAAGCCTCAAACTTTAGAATTTTCCCTCCGTAACACGGCAAGTTATACACCATCACTAACCAAAGCTTTTCCACCACGAACAGCAAGTTTGCTAGATGTCATTGCAAAAACCTTCTTGGGACCCAGGACGAGTCTAGAACAATTCCATCTTCACTCACAGCCAAGTTATAAAATACACAAATTAATTTCCTTTTTTCCTAAGGGATGAGCAACAGATGCAGTTAACTCGTCCCACAAACCACAGTTTTGCATTTCAAGTTGCAGATACAGCCAGACACTATGAGCTCAAGTCTCCCAAACGGTTTTTATTCAAAGTCACTCCCACACGGCGCAACAAGCCCCTCCAGGAGGTCGGAAGCTCCTGGGCTGATCGGGAAAACATCACCTGCAGACTTTCCAAAACAGAGCGTACCCCACTCAAGTCCCCAGATCATATATTGTAGTCATTTACTCTAGCTGCCATACAGAGCTTTCTCCCCCCACCCCATCATGCCACAAGCCCAGTTTGGCAAGCTTTGCCACCGCCTTTCAAAGAAATCCAAGGCGGGCAGCGTGGAGGGAAGGGCCCGGTGTCGACGACGCCGTCCCCAGGCACAAACTGCCGCTTCTCCCTGTTTTCAAGCCACACTCGGTGCTTTTTGGGGAAGGTGAAAGCACCCACCCGGGCAGGGACCCAGGGGGCTGTGGGCTCACCCGCCCTCACGGGTGATGAACGAGGGCTCCGCATTCCTGGGGCAGCGCTGCTTCCCCCAGTCCCTGTCCCCCCTCTCACCGCAGAGACCCCCCATAGAAACAGCGAGGTGAATACACCCAGCCCCAGAGACCACCTACCCCTCACAGCAACACTGAGGTGAATTCACCCACCTCCCACAGCAACACTGAGGTGAATTCACCCACCCCCACAGCAACACTGAGGTGAATTCACCCACCACCCAGAGCAGCACTGAGGTGAATTCACCCACCCACCAGACAGCACTGAGGTGAATTCACCCACCACCCAGAGCACACTGAGGTGAATTCACCCACCACCCGAGACACCCAGAGCAACAGAAGTGAATTCACCCAGCCCCAGAGACCACCTACCCCCCAGCAACACTGAGGTGAATTCACCCACCACCCAGAGCAACACTGAGGTGAATTCACCCACCACCCAGAGCAACACTGAGGTGAATTCACCCACCACCCAGAGACCACCCAGAGCAACAGAAGTGAATTCACCCAGCCCCAGAGACCCCTACCCCTCACAGCAACACTGAGGTGAATTCACCCACCACCCAGAGCAGCACTGAGGTGAATTCACCCACCCTCCTAGAGACCACCCAGAGCAACACTGAGGTGAAGTCACGCCACCCCACAGCAACACTGAGGTGAAGTCACCCACCCCCACAGCAACACTGAGGTGAAGTCACCCACCCCCCAGCCCATCACCCTCACGGGAAGACCCTCCTCGCCCTCACACCCCCACCCCCGCCGCCTGAGGGCATTACCTCAGGAGGCGGCTGCCCCGGCCCCCCCCGCCGCCCCGTACCCGAGAGCCCCCCCGCCGCCGCCGTGGCGGGCTGTCGAAAGGCCGGCGCCAGGCTCCAGGTGAAGAAGGCCGAGAGGCCCATGAGGGCGCCGGCCGCCGCGTAGGCCAGGCGCAGGGCGAGCGCCCGGCTCACCGCCATCGGAGCGCTGCTGCGCCGCCCCGCCCGCCGGCAGCTGGCCCCGCCCCGCGACAGCGCGCCCCCTGGCGGCCGGGGGGACCCGGGGGAGGCCCGGGGCGGGGACACGGGGGGCGGGGGGAAGACGGGGCGGAGATTGGGGACGCGGGGAGTGGGGACATGGGGGGACACGGGGAGTGGGGACGTGGGGGGACGCGGGGAGTGGAGACATGGGGGGACGCGGGGAGTGGGGACATGGGGGGACACGGGGGGACACGGGGAGTGGGGACATGGGGGGACACGGGGGGACACGGGGAGTGGGGACATGGGGGGACACGGGGAGTGGGGACATGGGGGGACATGGGGAGTGGGGACATGGGGGGACACGGGCAGTGGGGACATGGGGGATGCGGGGAGTGGGGACATGGGGGGACACGGGGGGACACGGGGAGTGGGGACGTGGGGGGACGCGGGGAGTGGAGACATGGGGGGACACGGGCAGTGGGACATGGGGGGACACGGGGAGTGGGGACGTGGGGGGCGCGGGGAGTGGAGACATGGGGGGACACGGGCAGTGGGGACATGGGGGGACATGGGGAGTGGGGACATGGGGGGACACGGGCAGTGGGGACATGGGGGGACACGGGGAGTGGAGACATGGGGGGATGAGGGGAGTGGAGACATGGGGGACACAGGGGGACACGGAGAGTGGGGACATGGGGGGACGCAGGGAGTGGAGACATGGGGGGACACAGGGGAATATGGGGAGTGGGGACATGGGGGGGACATGGGGAGTGGAGACATGGGGGGACACGGAGGGTGGGGACACGAGGGGATACGGGGGGACACGACGAGTGTGGACATGGGGGGACACGGGGCGGAGATTGGGCATGGGGAGTGGGGGCACGGGGGGTCATGGGATGGAGATTGGGCATAGGGAGTGGGGACACGGAGTGGGGACACGGGGGATACGGGAGGACATGGGATGGACATTAGATATGGCGAGTGGGGACATGGGGGGACACGGGGAGTGGGGACACAGGGTGGACATGGGGTGGACATGGCGAGTGGGGACACAGGGGGACATGGGACGGACATGGAGAGTGGGGACATGGGGGACACGGGGAGTGGGGACACAGGGTGGACATGGGGCGGACATGGGGAGTGGGGACATGGGGGGACACGGGGCAGACACTGGACATGGGGAGTAGGGACATGGGGGGACACAGGTGGGCATGGAGAGTGGGGGGACGTGGGGGGGTGGGGATGACACACAGATAGACCTGGGGAGTGAGGACATATCGGGGGGGGGGCATGGGGACATGGGGGATATGGGGGGCATGGGGACACAAGAGTGGGGACACAGGAGGACATGGGCATGGGACACGGGGTCTTGAGGGACACAGGTGGACAGAGAGGAGTGGAGACATGGGGGGCCATGGGGACACGAGGGTGGGGACATGGGGACATGGGAGGGACACAAGGGAGACATGGAGGGCATGGGGAGGGGTTAGGGACACGAGGATGGGGAGATGGGGACATGGAGGCATGGGGGGGACATGGAGATGATGGGGGACAGGGAGGCACAGGGTTAGGTGGGACATGAGGACACGGGAGCACTGGGACAGGGGAGCACGTGGCGTTGGGGACATTCTCTGTGTGGCCTTTGCTTCCTCTCTCGGGGAGTTTTCCTTCCTCAGCCAGCACCATCCTGCTCGGTTGTGGCATTGTGGCTTTGGGGACACCTCATAAAAGTTCTTAAATACTTTGGGGCTTTTTCATTCTCACTTTCTCTCCTCCCCCCTCCCCCCCTCCTTTTTTTTAAAAAACATTTTGTCATTTTCTGAGGTGCTGCCTGGGTTTGGCTGCACTTAAACCCAGGGGACAGAAACTTGCAGCAGGGATGGAGACGAGAATGGGCTTTTTCCACCTATTTTGAATCAATTATTAATTGCACTTATGTAAGAGGTACATCGTCTGCTGCTCAAGGACGGCAGGGGCGGATGCTCTACCCAGAGCCTGGGAATCCATTACTTGCTCTATTCCAGCTCATAATGTTTTTTCCTTAATTTTCCGGATTTAGTCTCTACCAAGATGATCTTTCCAGGCCTGGGAGAGTGCAGCTTGGCTGCTGTGACCGCACGCAGAGGAGTCCCTGCTCTAGATGGCAGCAGCTTCCTTCCCTTTCCCTGAGATAGCCCTGAGCAACATCTCCCCTTCCCTCCTTACTTTATCCAGTGAGACCCTGAAAACCCCCAAGGATGGAGTTTCTCCATATATCCCACGTGAACCTCTCTGACTTCAGCCTCCTGCTGTGAACCACCATGAAGAACCTGGCTCCATCTTCCCGATAACCTCCTTCTAGATGCTCAAGGCCGCTGTTATGTGTCCCCAAGACTTTTCTCTTCTTTGGCTGAACAAGCCCCATTTCCTCAGCTTTTCCTCATGCAGAAGCTCCAGCTTCCAGCCGTGCTCCAGCCTCCGACTCTTTCGGTGGCCCTCCTTTGAATTCACCCCAGTTCATTGATGTCTGTCTCCTGCTGGTGGCCCAAAACTGGACACAGCATCCAGATGTGGTGCAACAAGTGCTGGGCGGAGGGCAACAAGTGACAAACCGTCGGAGAACATGAGCGGGATGCGGAGGATCCTCATTTTTTGAAGGACATGATGATGAGGACAGTCACGGCATGTCTGCAAATGTTGACGTTCACTGGGGCTGAGAGACGTGGCTGAGGCTCCAGCTCCACCAGTTCAAGAGCAGGTCATGCGATCCGCGAGCGGAGAAAATGTTTATGCAGTGCGAGCGACCCGTAAAGCCTTATCACATTCTTGGCTGAAGAATCGGAAAAATTCACGGGGGAGCTCACCGCAGGGCCCGGAGGAGAAACGGCATTTCTTGGGCAGCACCGTGGGACGTTATTCCGAGCACACCTCAGCGCCTGAGGTGCTGAACGCGCATCGGTCACGGTCACTGGTGAGAACGTGGATAATCTTGCAGCTCGTTTGGGTTCAGCAACGCTGAGTCGCAGCCTGACGTATCCTGGGCCTGAGCACAGTCCCGAAGACTCGGTGACATTAATAAAATACCTGGTGCCCTTGGGATGGATGGCTGCAAAGACCCGCTTGTCCTGGGTGCCTTTGGCTGGGGGAGGGACTTGCTGTTTGTGTTTTTTTTAGCATAAAATCCTTGAGACCTGCAAAAACTCTCTTCCCTGACACCTCCTGCAGCCACTGCAGGAATTCAGATGCTGCGTGCATGTACCTGAAAGCGCAATAAGCAGAGTCAGCAAACGCCAGTCAGCTATTCTGTGTCAAAACAGGTAAAATGAGCTCCATCTCTGTTCTCTCTTCCCAGACTCTTCTCACACGTACTTTCTGCCAATTACCCAGCAGAAATTTGGAGACAACTTCTGTAGTGTCATTCCAACTCAGCTGAGTCTGCCCAAATGGCTGGTGCCAGAGACAAAAAGATTTTGTGGAATGATTTTTTTCAGGTAGAAAACCTCTCTGACCCGAGCAGAAACAAGTCTGTTTTTTTATAGATGATCAAGGTTCAAATGGATCATTTAGGGAAGATGAGGCCAAAGCAGAAAGTCATCCAGAAGGATCTGGGGAGATATAATAAGGGGAGCAGGTAATGGGGAGCAGGTCTATGACTTCAAACAACCTCAGAGACGGTCAATGTGTCTTTTAAAAGGCTGCAGGAGGCATCTGGAGGTCAGAAGTGGGTAGGTCTGTCTCCAGTCTGGGTGATGGGTTTGGGAGACCTTTGGCTGTTCCCACAGAAAACAACAGGACATCGACATGGGTAAATAGCGGGAAAGAGTAAATGCTGCTTTGGAAAGTGGAATAAAGTGGCCTCGTGGACATAATGTACATTGATTTTCGAGAGAAATCCATTCTGTTGTGCTCCTTCACCTCTGCTGATGGGAAGGAAACAACTCCCCTGCGTTAATAACCATCCACCAGACAAGACCGAGGAGCTGGTGGGAGATCGGTCTGTGTTAGTGCATCCCACTCTGCGCCAGGCGCGGGGAGATCCTGGAGAGATGCTGAGATACGGGGCAGGGTTTGAGGGTGGATCTGGCGGGGAGCTCGGCTCAAGGGTGCAGGTCCCAGCTCCGATGTGCGACAGGACTCGGGAGCAGGATCAACATGTGGAAATGCCCTGGGCTGCAGCTGATACCAACCAACAGCCGAGGAAGAAGAGAGCGGTGCGGGTGTCCCTTCGTCAGAAAGAGGATGAGAGCGGCGCGGCTGGTCGCGGGATGCCCCCGAGGAGGGGTTGACATCACCCTTGGTAGGTTGCTGCCATGCAGACGTGCGTGTCTGGGCCAGCCAGCGGTGAGAGAAACGGGCACTTCGGGGCATGAGTCACCTCATCCCGAGTTAAAGATCTCAGCCAGCTCAGGAGAATCGCGCCCAAGGAGCGATTCGCACCTTAAATCCCTGCCAGCACCGTGCGAGCAGGTCTGGCAGCTGGCGTGAGCGTGCACCTCAGTGCCGAAAGAGTCCGGGTTTGGGCAGCAATCTGCTTTTTTGATCAGCCCGGTGTTACAGTGCCAAAGCAAGTTGATCCCCAGGTGGAAAAGCAGTGCCGCCAGGATCAGAATCCCCCTCAGCAAGTGCAATTCTCTCCATCCACGGAGCAACAAACCCCAAATCTGCAGGAGGGTAACGAGAAGCTGAGTGTGCATGGAGGAACCTGGGGGTCTAGAGATCCTCCTTCCTTGCCCAGGAGACAAATGCAATCACTGGACAGGAGTCCTGCACCATGCCCAGCTGACCTTTTTTGGGATGCTGAGCTAGAGGAGACGTGGTTTCCACAGTTCCCTGAGCCTCTGCATCACCCTTGTCCACAACCTTGTCCGTTCTGGGACAAGGCAAGTTTGGAGCACCCTCAGCCAACTCACCAACACGTTGGAAGCAATAGCAACCTCAAGCTGGCCTCGGGATTAAGATGATTAGAAGCTGCTGGAATTTGCATGGCCTAATTAAAGATTCACTGAGCAGACACAATGAGCCGGCGCTGAGCAGCTAGCCCGGCGCTCGCTCTGTATTTCCCCGTGGGCTGCTCTGGGTCGTGTTTCAGGACAAGATTCACATCGCATCATTACGAAATCCCTGCTCCCGGGTGGGAGCCGTGTCCTCCAGGCACGTTGGGGATGCAAGAGCCCCAGTTTTCTGGGGGGGGGGGGGCCAGGTGCTTTAAAGCCCGGTTTATTGCAGAGCGGTTCGTTTTGCCTTGAGAAGGGTCTGAGGCCCAGTTAAACCCAGCTGGGTGTCCTGGCTGAGTGCAGGGAGAGCTGGAGCTGCGGGCAGGGGAGGGATGGCTGCCAGCCCCTCTGCAGCCGGCAGAGACCTTTTCCGAGCAGTTTATGGCTGCTCTGTGTTAGCAGGAGCCCACGGCAGAGGCTGCTGCCCACCCTGGGACACCCCCACCCCGTGGGTGGCCCTGCTCCGAGGGGTGGAAACCTCCGGCAGGCACGGGCGGATGGGATGGAAATGAGCAGGGAAAGGGGGAGTAACCGCTTCAGACGCGAATACAGACGTTCCCGTTCAGCAGCCTCCTTGCATTTCTCAACCTAACGATGTTTTCTCACCTCTCGACCCAAAACGGGCTTCCCGGCTCCTCGGCACTGCCCACAACAAGCGGGCAACCCCAGATGGCATCTTAATTTTGCGGAGATTTGGACCTTGGCCCTTTTCTCCACCACCAGCACCTGGTTGCCAGGTTGCCCAGAGCAGAATCTTTCTCCTGGTTATTGCTCCTGCTTGCAAAGTCACAGCAACAGCTGGGAAACAGCCGGATTTACCGGATGAGGGATTGCCTTCCTCCTCCTCCCTCCGCCCCGCGTGCTGTAGGTGGGAAAGCTGGATGGTGGCTGGATCTGGGAACAAAAGGAGGAAAATCATTCGAGATGGGGGTAGCCCTGCTTGTTTTCAAAGAGCTGGAAACAGGCTGGTATTTTATCCTGCTCATCTCTTGAGAATTTGTCCTTGAGGCTTTTTTTTTTTTTTTTCTCCTTTAAAGGCACGTTTCATATATGGGAATAACTGGGGAAAATAATGATTTAGAACCCGTGACTGTTAAAGACTCAGAGGCAAAAGGAAGAAGGAAAAGTTAAGGAAATGAGGAGGTCCCAGCCCTTCCTGCTTCGAGGGAGGGTTACAAATGCTCCCTTAAAACGGCCCTTTGGGAAAAACTGTTGTTTTTCCTTCTCCTTTCATTAATCCTTCCTTAACCCCCACTGCCACAGCTGCCTGCCGGTTCCTTGGGGCTCCCACCCGGCTCTGTTCACTCTGAAACCCACAGTGGTCTGCAATGAGCTCGGCTGGTGCTGGCTCTTGGGGACACGGTCCTCCAGATGCCACCAAGCTGCCGTGTCTCAGTGTCTCCCTGTCTCAGCATTTTGGTGTCCCGGTGATTCGGCGTCTCCGTGTTTCGGTGTCTCTTCCATGGATTTAAAGGACTGTGTAAGGCAAAGCCTCTTGATTTCAACATTCCCAAGGGGCTGCAGCCTTAGGCTTGAGGCTCAGGCTTAACTTTAGGGTGAGGGCCAGGGCTAGGGTTGGGTTTAGGGCTGGCTTTGGGTTAGCAAATGCCCCTCGTGCCAGGCAGACACGCACCTTGCAGCGCTGCAGAGCTGATGGCCACTGCTGCCCGTGCAGCCCTGCCTGCCCCCCCCGGCATCGCCCCGGCGCCCCCCCCACCCACAAAACGCAACGCAGCCAGCCACTTCATCTAATCTTGCTTTTCCCGGGTGAAATCTGCCACTTCTAGGCCAACCATAACGCTAATTGTTAGTGATTTAGAGATATTTCGTCTGCAGAGGGAGGTGAAAGCCATCGTTTTCTGGAGGGCTGGTGATAAGCCTTTGCTGGATTCAGATCTGAAGTGTTTACAGCTCTTCAGAGACGCAAATCTGGGAATCAAGTTTCAGGAAGAATTGGAAGAAGCAAACTGGGTATGGAAATACCAGGAGAACAAGATGCATCACGCTCACCAAATGATAATTAAAGGAGTATGAAATGCAACCGCTTGGGAGACTGAAATCCTCCTTCCTAAAAGAGCAGCATCACTTCCATGGCAGCGTATTCCTGCTCAAGTCACGATCCAACTGATGATCCTAAAATGGCTAATACAGCTATAGTTACAGCTAAACGACCACGCCTAAAATAATACCTATAGTTGTTTTCTTTTCAACAAAAAAAAGCATATGATAGCTTGTGTTAATTCCAGAATAGCTGCTAATTCTGTACCAATTAGGAGATAAAACGCAGGAGCGGAACTGCTTATTAAATTACAAATCATGCAGACTAAATCCGAAGATTATTTAACGCCAAGTGTTTCAGTAAGACGCTTGCAAAACTGCGCTGGAATAATAATGTCACTGTGGAAGTAGTATTAATCAAAGTAATGAAAATATAAATTAGGAAAGGCTTAGCCAATAAAAAGGAAATATATATAGTTTGAGAAAAAGAAATACATAAAGTAGCTACATTAAAGAATAAACAACATGCTTAGAGTGCAGTAATTTAGAGCCATTTTCCCCAGAATCGTATTTTCAACACCAATTTGTTATCTTGTCCTGGTAAGCCAAAGTGATGATAAATATAAAAGATTTCTTCTATAACCATCTGCCAGCAAATACACTCATCAGTGATACAGAGAGTTCAGCCATTTCTCCTTGAGTTTCTTCTGGGCAAATGCACTAGACCCTACCACTGCTTTTCAGGAAACGATGCCAAAATAGGTGGTGTGATGAAAAAAAAAAAAAAAAAGCAGCTTTTAGCTCATTCGACCTTCGGGTAACGGGCGCAGGAGGGGAAGCAGGTTTCAGCCGTCTGCTGCCCCGTGTATCTGCGGTTCCTCTTTAGGATGGCCCCAGGGTTATTAGCACACACACACCCCCCACACACATCTCGCCAGCTCCGATGCTGCGATTCAGCATTTCCGAGCCCTGTCGGGCGTTTCCTCAAACAACCCGACGCTCGCAGCTCCTCATCTCATCTGCCAAAGCCCCTTCGGGTTTTAGCACCCGGCTCCGGTTTGCTGCAGCGACAGCCTGGCACGCCGGTAACACGGAGGCAACCAAATACCCTGAGTCTGCAAAAGAAGCTGAAATAGCAGCTCCGGAATGCCCAACGTTTTGGGGTGAGATGAGAACGTTGTTGATGAGATGTGGCCCCAGTTTGCGAGCGCATCACTAAAACGCTTGCAATTAAATAATCTTGGGGGTAGCATCACAGTCTGTAATTTAATAAGCAATTCCGGGGCTGTATCTTAGCCCTTCATTTCTGCAGAATTCATTTCTGTTTGTCAGCCAGCACAAAGCTGTGTCTGAAAGGCGAGGACACGGGGTCCTGCCATCTCCTATGTGCTTTGGGGACAGCGGGAGGGAGCTCGATGGTTCCCCGTCCCGCAGCTGGCCAGGGGATGGTGCAGGATGCCCGGGATGGAGGAGGTGTGCGGCACAGCCAGGAAACTGAACATAAACCCAGGACTGTTTTTCCATCCAGGAGAAATAAACCCCATCCTTGCACGGCCAACAAGGCGGCGAAGCCGACTGATCAACCCGATCCCACAGCACCCGCCTGTCGAGGTTGCAACACACCTTTGCCCGTGCAAACCCATCGCCGGGGTCCCCCAAACACCTGAACCCCGACAGCCGGGCTGACACGGCTCTGCCATCCGTGGGGGGTCCCCCGGGGGCGGCTGGCCGGCGTGGGTACCCACTCCTCGGTGGGAAAGGCCAGCCCCGGAGCTATAAAGAGCATCAGCCTGACATCTCCCGAGCTTTATTCAGTGCTGACACTGTGCGGTTGCTGCTTTTCCCACAGAAAGCCGGGGCCGGCCCGCTGCGTTCCTGGAATGCTATTTTATCCCCAATTTGATTTACGGAAGAACCCGAGAGGAGCCTGGAGGTGGAAGGGGGGTTGAAAATCGGCCTCGTAGATCTTGCAGGCACTGGGGAAAAGCTGGGAAAACACCCCAGGAAAGGCTTGACGGCGAGGTTTTTGGGGTGGGCTTGGAGGGGCCCGAGCTGCCAGCGGTCCCCACCGAAGCAGCAGCCCCTGGGGCAAACACAGCCAAGGGCTCAGCGGGGACCCCTCCCCTTGGCAGAGCTGCGCCCCAGCCTCATGACAGCACCCCCCGAATTTGCCCTTTGCTTTCCACCCGTCCTCCCAGTCCCCAACATCCCCCCGGGATAGGCTATTTCTGCTGCCGCCTTTATTTATGCTCAGCTATTTAAAGCTTCAAGCTGTAGGCAACGTCTGGACACTCGCCCTGGGAATGGCCGAGTCCCTCAACCAGGGAAACGACCCCGAAATGCGGCCGCTGCCCCCCAGCCCCGCTGCCATCTCCACCCCGGAGGGAGGTGGCTTTGCCCCGGGTCCGCCGGGGCTGCGGCGAGCCCCCCCGGGGAGCAAACGCCAGCCCTGCCTGTCACCCTGCAAGCCCTGCTCTGATTTACAACCCCTGGGAAGGGGCCAGGAAGGGTTTCCCAATCCCGCCGATGGGGTTTATTGTAGAGATTCCGAGCGGGAGCGCTGGCCACGGCTCGCAGACCTCGGGGAGCTTCTCATCTCCCGGGGAACGGGCACGTCTTGCTGGAGGCTCGGCTCCGGGTGGCTGCCACCGCGGTCCCTTGGTGATGGGGGGCGGCGGGTGCGTGTCAGAGCAGTCCTGAAATTAGTGATTTGTGCTAAAAAACAATGAGGAGGCGGCGGGCAGCAGCGAGCCCTTGGCTCCAGCGTTGCAAGGGGGGACTCAGCCTGTCTGCGGGGGCTGAGGTACCCGCGCCGGGGGCACCAGTAAATCGCGGGGAGACGGGAGGTGACAAAGCAACACTAAATCATTTGTGTCCTGAACTACCCGTAAAAATGGGGATTTATTTTGGTTTGGTTTGGTTTTTGGCCAAAACCTGGGTGATAACAGCTGTTCTTAGGAATTATTCGAGTCCTGAAACACAGAGATCAAAGCCTGGAGGATTTTGTTGAGGGCTGTGCGTCGCTGCCAGGCCATGCCACTGAAGGGCTGAGCACTGCTGAGGTTTGAGGGGTCAAACAGCCGTTTGCAGCCACACCAGCACCACCAGTTTCACTGGAAAAGATCTGGGAGCAGCAGCCAAAAACCCTCCCTCTGCAAAGTCACCCAGCTCGAGCAGGTCCCATCAGCTGAACACACTCCGCACATTTCCATGGGGCCAGGCCTGCCTGCTCCGGGAGATTAATTATTATTCAAGTGCAGATAAAATGAGCAAGTTAAATACAGCGATAAAGAGTTAGATAAAGCAGAGCTGCTCTGTTTGCATTTTATGGCAAGGCAGAAACGCTCTGCTCGGAGCTCACCAGACTCGGGGAGCTGGTGCAGCCTGTTGGAAACGTTGTCCCTGCGGCTGGAGCCGGTGACCCGGCACGCTGGCTGGGCACAGGGCCGCGGCACGGCAGCGATCCTCCGGCGTTCCTGCGCCTGGTTCACACCTGCAAAAGCGGCAGGGGGAAGGGCCCGGGTGCAGGAGCAGCTGCTGGGGGTTGGTGGGTGCTGGGTTTCTCCACAACCGGGGTCCCACGCTGGGCATCGCCGGCCCAGAGAGCTCTGCCGTCGGGTAAGCGACGTCCCGCGTAGCTCAGTGACACCCCCCGTCACCCCAGGGAGGGGGTACATCGTCCAGCACCGCTGCGGGATGCCCTCACGCCCCCACCCCCCCCCACCCCCCCCACCCTAAAGCATCTTCCCGGTCCAGTGCAGGCAGGCTACCGGGCTGGATTTCCAAAACCGTCATCCCAGGAGGGGCTGGCCCTCGCTGTGGGATGCTAACGCCCAATTTCCTGAGGGATTGGGACCTCCAGCAGCACCCCCAGCACGCAGCGGCTGTGGGGTGCGCGTGGGGGGATGGCCACCCTGGCTCCCCAGGAACCGGCTCACTCCCCGGGCCCTTCCCTGCCAGCACGGCTGCGCCAGCCACGCTCTTGGAAAGTTTCCCGAGCTCTGTCGGGGCTGGGGGCCGTTTCCAGGAATGTTTGGGGGGGGGGGGGGTTTGAGGAAGTGAGACGGCGACAAAGGGGCAGGGAGAGAGCTCTGGTGAGGGTGGTGGGGCACTCTTCATCTAAACTGGGATGGGATGGGGTGGGGATGGGGTTGTGTGGGATGGGATCGGGTGGGATGGGGATGGGATTGGATGGAGTGGGATGGGATGGGGTTGGATGGGATGGGATGGGGTGGGATGGGGTTGGGATGGGGATGGAGTGGGATGGGGATGGGGTTGTGTGGGATGGGATCGGGTGGGATGGGATGGGGATGGGATGGGGATGGAGTGGGATGGGGATGGAGTGGGATGGGGATGGGGTTGTGTGGGATGGGATGGGGTGGGATGGGATGGGGATGGGATGGGGATGGAGTGGGATGGGGATGGGGATGGAGTGGGATGAGGATGGGGTTGTGTGGGATGGGGATGGAGTGGGATGGGGATGGGATGAGGATGGAGTGGGATGGGGTTGTGTGGGATGGGACCGGGTGGGATGGGATGGGGATGGGATAGGATGGAGTGGGATGGAGTGGGATGGGGATGGGGTTGTGTGGGATGGGATCGGGTGGGATAGGATGCAGTGGGATGGGGATGGGGTTGTGTGGGATGGGATGGGACAGGGTGGGACGGGATGGGATAGGATGGGATGGGGTGGGGTGGTGGAAGCATCCGCCAAGATGCAGGGAGAGGGAGAGGAACCGCCCGCGGTCCTCCGTGGGGCCCAGGCAGGTGTCACGTCCTTGGCGTGTCGTGCCGCATCCACACGCAGCCTCCCGGGTGGGGCTCCCCCGGGGAAACGCCGCTCCAAGAGCCTCCTGCCTTCCTCAACCCTCTTCCTCCTTCTCTTAATTTGCTCTAATTTGCATGGAGGGCCGGGGGGGGGGGGGGGGGGGGGGGGGAGGCACGTCTGCGCAAGGCAGGGATCCCTCACCCGTCTCAGCAGAGCCCCGGGGGGCCTGGCCGGGGCAGCCCAAAGCACTTTCCATCAGGCTGGGGAACTTTCCAAAGGTTCCTCCCTGCAGCAGCCGAGCCAGCATCCTCCTCCTCGGCGCGGCGGCAGGGCCGTATCCTGGCCCGCTGCCCCGCCAGCATTTCCACCCCAGCATCAGCTCCGTTGCTCGCAGCCCCAGCCCAAACGCTCCCTCCACGATGCTCTTTGGGGGTCGGGGGGGGGATGTGGGGGGGTTTGTGGCCCCGGGGGGGTCCTTTATTATGGACCACAGGGACTGGGAGAGGCTGCAGAGCGTGGCAGGGACTGGTTTAGTGTGGAGCGTGTGTGTGTTGCACCCCCAATGTCAGCCGGGGGGGGGGGGGGGGTCACCTGGGAAAGGAGAAGTGGGGACCCCCCAGGGCCTTGGGGCCGCACAGGAGGGGTGTACATGTGGGTGAGGGGCTGCACACGCAGATACATGTACACGCAGGGTAGATGCACACACAGGCACACGCAGGTCCGGGCACATGCAGGCACAGATGGGTACACGCTCACGCAGGTACATGTACACGCAGGCACATGCACACGCAGGGCAGATGCACACACAGGCACACGTACACACATGGGCTGAGGAGGTGCACACGCAGGCACACGCGTGTCCAGGCACGTGCAGACACACAAGGGTACACGCACACGCAGGTATATGTACATGCAAATACATATACATGCAGGCACATGCACACGCAGGGCAGATGCACACACAGGCACACGCAGGTACACACACACATGGGCTGTGGAGGTGCACATGCAGGCACACACGTGTCCGGGCACATGCACGTGCAGGCACAGATGGGCACATGCACACGCAGGCACGTGTACACGCAGATACATGTACATGCAGGCACATGCACACGCAGGGAAGATGCACACACAGGCACACGCACACGGAGGTACACGCACACATGGGCTGTGGAGGTGCACATGCAGGCACACACGTGTCCGGGCACATGCACGTGCAGGCACAGATGGGCACATGCACACGCAGGCACGTGTACACGCAGATACATGTACATGCAGGCACATGCACACGCAGGGAAGATGCACACACAGGCACACACACACGCAGGTACACGCACACATGGGCTGTGGAGGTGCACATGCAGGCACACACGTGTCCAAGCACATGCACGTGAAGGCACATGTACACTCCAAGGGACAAATGGGCTCCCGGAGCGTGGTGCCACATTTTGGGGAGACCCTGAGCCACCCCCCCAAACCCCCACAGCCTGTGCCCACGGCACGGGGCTGCGGCTGGGCTGGGGGGGGAAGCTTCCAGCACTGGTGCTTTCCTGGAAAAACAAAATATGCTTAAAATTGTAAATACAGAAACCACGCGGTGAGCAGGGCTGGGGGAGCCTCCACCTCCCCAGCACGGTCTGCGTGTGCGCCCCGCTGGCCTCAGGTGCAGAAGGTGCATTTTTTGCAGCAGAATAATCAAATAGGGACTTTTGCGCCCGTTTCTACAGCGTCCCAAGTCCTGGGTGCTGCCGCCTCCACCCAACCCACCCACGTCCGCTGTGTCCGTGGGGCCTCAGCTGGGAAACTCGACCAGCACCGCTGCAGGATGGGGACCTGCTCCACCGCGCGTTTTAAATGCCATTTGATGTGGCATTTAAATTGAATTTAAAGTGGTCAGACAGTGCCAGGCCTCATCCACCCACCACATTGCTCCCTGCCCGGCTGGGACCAGTGACAACCTACCAGTGGAACAGACTGGGAGCCCTTTAGCGAGCTCCTGGGGAGGGGGGGGGGGGGGGTGTGGATTTGCGCAGAGGATGGTTACGCAGCCCCTCCCCTGCTTTGCCTTGAAAATCCTGGACCAGATCACCACGAAGGAGCGCAGATTCCGGGCATGGTGTAAAGGCTGACAAATCTCGGGGTGACCCCCGCGGGAGGTGGGTGCTGCAATCTCTGGGTGCAGCAGCCGCAGCAGCACCCGGAGCCTGGAGATCTCCAGGAAAATGCCTTTTTTTCTGCTGCCGAGAGCTCGCCGGAGAAGCAGACCGGGGGAGGCTGTCACCTTCCTGCACGGCTGCTCAAGGATCTGCCCAAGGCCACGCTGGGAGATCCTATTTCCCCAGGCCCATGTGGGGTGGCCCCCAGGAGTGACAGGCCTGGGGAGCCTGGCGTGACCCCCAAAGTCCCCTGGGGTGCCTGATCAAGAGAAGAAGCGGGCGTGCATCAAGGATGCTTGTCCAAACTGCTTGTATCCAGCTGACATTTCTCATCACTTTGCTGGTTGGGGTGAGGCCTTATTTAAATATATACATTTTAAAATCTTTTTTTTTTTTTTAGTTAAAAAAATAGGATTTATTTCAAAAGCTTCTTTTGGCAGAAAATCCTTTCTTTTTAGCCAAAAGCCCCACTAAAAGCACTCCCCAGACCGCTGGGCCACACTCCAGATCTGCTCCTCTGTCCTCCCCAGTCGGAGGCTCAGGGCCACCTCCCCAGTACAAATTGCCTCCCACTTTCCAGCACCCCTGCGCCCAGTTCTCCCCTCACCAGATGGGGCCCTGCAGGACTGGCCAGAGCTGGGGGGGGGGGTCCCTGTGGTTCCCCAATCCCTGGGTTCTTGGTGGGGTGAGCAGGAGAAAGGCAGGGACTTCCTAGAGACACCCAGAACCCCAGGGTCTCGGTGGGATGCTCAGGGGAAGGGTAGGGGCTACAATAGAGACCCCAAAACCCAGGGTCTTGATGGGGTGCACAGGAACTCCTGGAGACACCCCAAACCCCAGGGTGTTGGTGGGGTGTGCAGGGGATTCCTAGAGACACCCCGATCCCTGGAGTCTTGGTGGGGTGCTCAGGGGAAGGGTGGGGGCTGCTACAGACACCCCAAATCCCAGGAGTCTTGGTGGGGTGCTCAGGGGAAGGGTGGGGGCTGCTACAGACACCCCAAACCCCAGGGTCCTTGGTGGGGTGTGCAGGCACTCCTGGAGACACCCCGTTTCCTGGGGTCTCAGTGGGGTGCTCAGGGGAGGGGTGGGGGGGGCTGCTACAGGCACCCCAAACCCCAGGGTCTTGGTGGGGTGCGTGGGGACTCCTGGAACCCCCGGGGTACACAGGGGCTCCTGGAAACACCCCAATACCCAGGGACCGGGGTCCCAGCAGGACCCACAGGGCTCAGGCTGGATGGGGGGGGGGGGGGGGAAGGTCCTGCGGGTGGGGGTCCGGGCTGCCATCCCCCCCCCCCCGGACTGGTCAGTCCAGGGTTGGGATCCCCAAAAGGACAGGGGGGGGTCCCAGTCCGGAGAGCGGCGGGGAGGGGCTGCGGGCGGGGTGCCCCCCCGCCCCGTTCCCGTTCCCGTGTTCCCGTCGCCGTTGCCGGTCCCGGCCCGCCCGGGGGCGGAGCGCGCCCAGCCCGGCGCGGCGGCGGAGCCGAGCCCGGCCCGGCCCGGGCAGCCCCGCGGAGCTCCCGCCGCAACCGGAGCACCGACCGGGTTTGCGGTCACGATGGTTTCGCCCCGCCGCTCCGCCGCATGAAGGTGCGCGGGGCCGGGGCAACCGGGGAGGCGGAGCGGCGGGGCCCGGGACCGCCCGGAGCCCGGAGCGGGCAGATCCCACGGCGAACCGGGCTGGAGCCGGGGACCGGTGCTGCTCCCCCCTCCCCGCCGCCGCCCCCCGGAGGGCCCGGGGCTGACGGTAACCGGCTCTCCGTGCTCCTCAAGAAGATGCACTTGTTCCGGAGCTCCAGCTACGAAATCCGGCTGGAAGGCGAGGGGGGCAGCCTGCCCCGCATCCAGGGCATCCGCTGGGTGAGTGCGGGCTGGGCGGGGGTGGGGGGCACAGCCTGGCTGGGGGACCCCCCCCACCACCCAGAGCCCCGAGGGACGGACCCCGAGCTAAGGAGCCCCCTTCCCCGCCGGCTTGCCCCGCCGCCCCCTCTCAGCATCCCTCCTTTCGCCGGGGGGGGGGGGGGGGGCGGTGTATGTGTGTGTGTGTGTGTGTGTGTGTCTGCTTTTGGCCGGCTGCGGGGTTTCGGGGGACGGGGGCCCCCCCCTCCAGCCTTCTGGCTTCCTCCAACCCCGCTTTCTGAACGCGGCTTTTGCGGGGCAGGTCTGGCCCTTCCCGGCTGGCCTGGCAGCGGGCTGCGAGCCGTGACCCTGCTCCCCCCCCCCCCCCCCCCCAAAAAAAAAAAAAATGCGTGTTTGCTGGGCCTGGCGTGCAGGGAGCGAGGTGAGGCGTGCAGGGAGTGGATTTTTGCAGCCCTCACCCCTTCTCCAGGCAGAGCTGGCAGCCAGGCGTGAAATAAGCCCCGTGCTATTGTGCTCCGGCGCACGGCGGCCGGGCAGCGCACCCCGACCCCGAGCGTGTGAACAGGAAAGACCTTCCCTGAGGCACACGGGGTTCCAAACGTTCCCTCCTCGCCGGGTCAGGCCGTTTCGACAGGAGAAACTTGTCACTCGGCAGCGGGACGATGCCTCAGCATCACGTTCTCCCTCCCCGGGTCCGTGCCATCCCCTGGCCGCGAGCTGCTGGTCTCTTGGGGGTCCCCAGGGTGCAAAAGGCACGCGGTCCCCGCTCTCTCTGGTCTCATTCCTGTCCCCTTCGGGCTGGGAGGTGACCCTGGAGCCTGTTCACCTGCCCCAGCTGAGCTTCATGACCTTTTCCTTCCCACACTGCTTGACCCAAGACATGTTTTTAAGGAAAAAAGTTAAATTACTTTGAGGGAACAACCCCTCCTTTCAGCATTTCTATGCAGCATGCAAGCTCCTTCACAAATAAGAAAGCTTTCCTCTCTTTTCGCCTTCTTCCTGATTTTTTTTCTCCCCAGAACTTTTAGAAACTTGATTTTGGGAGGGTTTTTTTGAGTGGCAAAAAGCCAGGGAGGTCAGGAAAGCAGCAGGCAGGAGCGTTACTGTGCCAAATTGCCAGACTGGGAGAAACCTGATAAAATCTGGTGGTGCGGTGGCACGTGCAGTGTGGCAGGAGTGTCCCCTCCCCGGGTGGCTCCCCTGCACGTGGGGACAACCTCCGGCTGTTTGAGGGGAGTGGAGCTGATCTTTGCAGGGAAAGGGGGTGTTTTCCCCCACTTTTTGCAGGTACTCCTCGGGGCAGGTATGGGAGAGGTGAATGGCAGGGAAACCTGGCTGCGCCTTGGAGCAACAGTATTGACCCTTGTCCCCATCGCTGCAAGCCTACGGCTCCTGGAGACTCCTCCTCACATCCTGGCTCCGTCTCAGCCCTCCTGGGGTCCTGTTTGCCCAATCCTGGGGCCAGCAAATCCCTTCTGGCTCCGCTCTTTGCCGCCAGGCTCCAGTTCCCTGGAATCAGCAGGACATCGCAGCCCGGCGTCCCCAAGCAGCTCCGGTCCTTCACCCTTCCCAGAATACAAGTGCCACCATGACAGCTCTCACTGCGTCCCTGGAGAGGACGGAGGGGACAGAGCAGGTCCCCCAAGCAGCTCCGGTCCTTCACCCTTCCCAGAATACAAGTGCCACCATGACAGCTCTCACTGCGTCCCTGGAGAGGACGGAAGGGACAGAGCGGGTCCCCCAAGCGCCCCCCCGTCCCCTCCCGGGGGGGGGGACAGCAAGCCCCTGGCTGGCTGCCGGGCCTTTGGAGGCTGCGGATGGGCGAGGACTTTCTCCGGAGCCGTAAAGCCTGAAATAACTCCCGTTGTTTTCCTTGGGATCCCAAACAAAAGCGGCGCGCGAGCGTGGAACGGTCAGTGCCGGCCTTGGCCAGCTGCCCGCCGCTGCCGGATTTCTGGAGACAGGCAGGATCTCAGCATCCGCGTGTCCCGTAAGCAGGAAGATGGAAAGAGGCAACTCCTTAGGAAGCTGTTTGGAGACGGCGGCCGTGATGCTGCGACAATTAGGCAGGGGCCGAGGGTGGGGAGGGCATCCTGTGGGTCTGGACCCAGGAGCTGAGGAGCAAGGATGCTTCGGGAAGGGGTTTTAGGGACCAGCTGTGAGATTTTGGCCTCTGTTTGCAGTGAGAAAACCTCGGGAGGGAGAAGCTGCTCCGAGCACTCATCCTTGGGCAGGGTTTTTGCAAGTCTCCTTCGGTGTCCTTGTGAGCGCAGCTTGGAGCGGGACCGTGGCACGTCCCTGCCTCAAGGACAGACCTCACTTATGGGGTGACAGCAAAGGCGGTTTGGGGACCAGAGCAGCTGGTGCTTGCACCCGAGGGGGTGACATCACCCTCCGGGTCCCACGGGAGGCAGCTCCACGCTCTGGCCACAGCCCGGCTCCTATTTGCAAACATTTGCTCTGCAATTGCCGGCGCGTTTCCTGTTCCACGGGGCAGTCACGAGGCTCAGGAAAGTTTGCAGAGTGAGTAAGTCACGGCGGTGTCCCAGCCTCAGCGGCGGTGCGGCTGGGTCGGCAACGTCCCCAGGGACCTGCTGCGTTCGAGGAGCCGCTTGTTTTCCATCCGCTCCCCGAATCTCTCCTAAGGCAGTTGCAAACTGCTTTGGGGGGGGGGGGGGGGGCAGGTTGGTGGCTCAGCCGAGCTGTCCCGAGGAGGATGGGGAAGCCCTGGGGGTATGGAAAGGGCTGGAGGAAATAAATGAAGGAGCAGCCTGAGCTGGGCAGGGGGTGTGAGCAGGCAGGGTTTGGGACAGGCAAGCAGGCAGCGTGGGGCAGAGCACCCACCTGAGCACCCACGGGGTGGCCGCCTCCATCAGCCTCCTGCCTGGGCCAGGAGGTGCCAGGGCTCCTCGGTTTCCCCTCAGCTCCTGGTAGGTGGTTTTTGTCCTGGAATTCATTTGCAAAGAAGGCTTCTGCAGCTAATTACTCCTGCCCTTGGCTTCCTTAATTGAAGCTTTCATCCGGACCGTCCCTTTTGCTCAAACCTTGCCAACCAGCCGGGAGCCAGCAGATCCGAGGAGGATCTGGCCCCGGAGCCGCTGGTGTTTCGAGTGCCCACCACCTCCACCACCAGCCCGGCATGCTGCAGGCCTCTTACAGCCAGAAATAAACAGGGAGGGAGGGAACCACAAAACCTTCCCCTCAAGGTGCCCCCCGCCCCCCCCAAGGAAGGATGGCCCTCACCCTGTCTGGGGGTTAATGCTCAAAGTACATTAACTGCCTTGGCCCGGGCAGCGCGTGGAGAACAGGTCTGACGGGTGCTCTCAGCTTCCCCTAGCCGTGATTTATGCAGCACACGCAGCGGAGATGAAAGGTTGTTTATTCAGGGGGAGCTCGGGAGCCTTCATCCCTCTGGGCAGCGCCTGGATGGGACCTCGGCCGCCTTTGCACTGGGATTAGGGTGCAGACAAGGTGGGCCGTGGCTCATCCCTTCGCTGCTCTGCTTTTCCCCGGAGCATCCCTTACCTCGGGGGGGGGGGGGGGGGAAAAACCTGGGAGAAAAAATAAGCACAGGGATTAAAAAGCCCCTGCTGATGGGGGGGGGGGGGGATAACCAGAGGGAGGAGCGGCGGTGGAGAAGCTGAGGGCTCGAGCGTGGCCTGGCAGGGATCGGCATCGCTCCCCGCCGAGCTGAACCCGGTGCCGGGTTGTGCCGCGGCAGCTCGGACCGTCCCCAGCTATTCCTGCTGCTGCGAGGCCGGATCGCTCCGGGGGGGACTCCCCGAGCCAGAAAGGGGGATGCTATTTTAGGATGGGTAAACAGCGGCGACATGGAAGAGCCGGTTTAGAAAATAGCACCGGATCAACTCGCCACGTGCAGATTGAAGTTAAATAGAGTAAAAAAACTCGGTGGGTGACTGGGGTTTTCCGTCCCCAAAGGGTGCGTTTTTCCCCTTTAGGCTAAGGGTGCACTGAATTGCCGGTGAGCCGGCTGTGCCATGGATCAGTGAGGTTTCCTGCTTTGCCCTCATCCTGCTGACAGCCATCCCACTATTTGCGTTTTTTTTACAGCTGTTGAGGCCTGAGTTCACATCTTCAGTGACCGCCACAGGCTCCTGCTTGAACTCAGAGCCTCTGACCACGAGCGAGGGAAATTTGGGCTTGTTTTCTTCTAAGACGCCTTATTTTAGGCGTGTCTCTGTTGAATTTTACCCGCTGCTGTTTCCCCATACCCAGCATGTGCTCGGTGACTTTCTGCCTTGCTGGTCCATTGTTTCCAGGATCTCCCCTAAAATCCTTTGGAAAAAATATCTTCATACTCGCCAGCTCTTCGGTACCCAGTGAAACGTGAGGTTACACATCACCCGTAGCAGTTCAGCTCTTTCGCTGCCGTGCTCCTCTGGGCGCCAGGGACCTCGCAGCCCGGTGGTTTGCTGCAGCTGATTTTTCAGGATTTATTGCATAAGTTTTTCTGGCCATGCTGTGATTTGAGACCCGTCCCCCAACACCTTGCCTGCAGGGAAGGGTTTGGGCACATGCTCCTACCCTCATCCTCTGCAAGAGCTCTTGCTCCCCGTCGTCTGCCACGAGACAGATTGCCCACAGGGTCCTGTCCTTGGTGTCCTCCGCAAGCTGAGCCTCCAGCTCTCCAAAGCTTTCTTGGGCTGTTCCTGTAACCTGCCAGAGTTTGGGATCTTTTCCATCCTCTTTGTCTGAACCCAGCTTCAGATCTGGAGGAAAACCCCTGGGCTTTGGACACCTCTCCCTCCCCTGGGGCTGTGCCAGCTTCCCCAGGTCCTTCTGAAGTCCTTCTCCTCCAGTGAGCAAGCTCCATGTCTCAAATACGATGTCTTTGATGCCTGTTTGCAAAGATTTTACTTTTAACTTCCTTCTTTTATCTCCCAGCTCCCTCATTCGACTGCACTTCCCTTTCCGAAGCTAAACGTAACCGCGGGGGGGTTCTGGGGGTTAGGTCCCCGCTACACGTCTGTTTTCGGCAAGGATGGGGCAGAGTAAAGGCTTTGCCCTGGTTTTAGGAGACTGGTGCTGGGGAGAGTGCAGGGATGCCTGCCTCCTCGCCTGGTGCGGAGCTGAACTGTGCCTTGGGGGAGGCAGGAGCCCTCCTGGGGGGTGCAGGGTGAGGGGGGGACTCAGCAGACACCCCCCAGCCACCAACCCCCTTCTTTTTGGTTTTCCAGACCCCGCTTTTGGACACTGAATCCACCCTGGAGTATGGACACAGCCTTACCCAGGTGGGTGGGCTGGGAAAACGCACAAGGACAGAAGTTTGGGGAGGTGGGAGATGGAGCCTCGAAGGCTGTGAGGGGTGGGGGGCCAGAGCACCCCCATATTGCGGAGTCCTTGGCTCAGCTCTGGGCTGGTCACCCCCTTGGGCTCGGTTTTTCCTGCGGGTGGGCGATGGAGATCCTGGGGTGTTGGGGTGGGCGTGCAGGTGTATCCCGCCTTGGCAGGGTGTTGGGGGCACGGCTGAGCCTGTGAGGTGTCAGCCAGAGCCCGCCACCCATGCCCCCCCCCCCCCCCACCGCTTCCCCTGCAAGCTGTAAAATCCCCTCCCACCCCCAGGCATCCTCGGAGAAGATCTGGCGAGCCGGGAAACTCCTCTTCATCCACCTCACCAGCACCCGCCCTGGTCTCATCCGGGACCACAAGCATCACCTACGGCACCACAGGTAGGTCGGCGACCCCCCCTGCCATGGGCATCCCAGGCAAGGGGTTCACCCGGGGTGCTGCAGCCCCGTTTTTGGGGATGGTTCTCACACCCTCCCCCCTTGCAGGCAGTGCTGCTCCGGGAAGGAGCTGGTGGACTGGCTGCTGAGCGCCGGGCTCGCCGTCCAGACCCGCAGCCAGGCCGTCGGCATCTGCCAGGTGCTGGTGGACGGAGGCGTCCTGACGCACGGTGAGGGTGGGCAGGGGCAGCCCCCCCTGCGCGGCCCTGGGGTCTCGCGAGGAGAAACTGGGTGCACTGGGAGGGCTGCTGGGGTCTCCTGTGGGTGCACGTGGCACCCTACGGGTCTCCTGTGGGTGCATGTGGCACCCTATGGGTCTCCTGTGGGTGCACGTGGCACCCTACGGGTCTCCTATGGGTGCATGTGGCATCCCATGGGTCTCCTATGGGTGCATGTGGCACCCTATGGGTCTCCTATGGGTGCACATGGCAACCTACGGGTCTCCTGTGGGTGCATGTGGCATCCCACGGGTCTCTGTGGGTGCATGTGGCACCCTATGGGTCTCCTGTGGGTGCACGTGCCACCCTACGGGTCTCCTGTGGGTGCACGTGGCACCCTACGGGTCTCCTATGGGTGCACGTGGCACCCCACGGGTCTCCTGTGGGTGCATGTGGCACCCCACCGGTCTCCTGTGGGTGCACGTGGCACCCCACAGGTCTCCTATGGGTGCACGTGGCACCCCCACGGGTCTCCTGTGGGTACATTTGGCACCCCACAGGTCTCCTGTGGGTGCACGTGGCACCCCCACGGGTCTCCTGTGGGTGCATGTGGTGCCCCACCGGTCTTCTGTGGGTGCACGTGGCACCCTACTGGTCTCCTGTGGGTGCATGTGGTGCCCCACCGGTCTTCTGTGGGTGCAAGTGGCACCCCACGGGTCTCTTGTGGGTACATTTGGCACCCCCACGGGTCTCCTGTGGGTGCATGTGGCACCCCCACGGGTCTCCTGTGGGTGCATGTTGCGCCCCACCGGCCTCCTGTGGGTGCATGTAGCACCCCGTGGGTGCACAGCGTAGCTCACGCGTGCTCTGCACCCCCCCGCCCCCTCCCCGCTCCCCGCAGTGAAGCAGGAGTGGCATTTCCAGGACAAGGACACCCAGTTTTACCGCTTTGCCGAGCTGGAGCTGAGCCCCGAGCCCGGGGCCGGGCTCCGGGACGCGGAGGAGCTGCTGGAGGCACTGGCCTTCCTGGCCCAGCTGGGTCCCGACGCGCTGCTCACCATGGCCCTGCGCAAGCCGTGAGTGGCCGGGTGCTCCCCAGGGGCTGGGGGGGGTGGGGGTGGGGGGGAAACAGAGACACATGGGGGTCATTTTGACCCCACGCCCAGGCGGGTCTGGGGTACCAAAGGGGTTGCTGTGGATGGGGTGACCCGAGCATCTCTTCCACGGCTGTCAGGCTTGGGGGGGGGGGGGGGGGGGGGAAGAAAGAGGCTGCCTGGCTGGGGGGGGTTGTGCCTGGAGAGGGGTGTCTGCACCCCAAGCTGGGGTGGGGAGGGGAGGGGGGGGGGTACGGGTGGCTGCTCACCCCCAGCTCCCCTCCCAGGCCTGCCCAGCGCACGGAGGACGAGCTGGAGCTCATATTTGAGGAGCTCCTTCACATCAAAGCCGTGGCTCATCTCTCCAACTCGGTGAGCGCCGCCGCGCCCCTGCTTCCCGCCCCCCCACCCCCCCCCCCAGTGTGTCCCCAAATCCTCCTGCATCCCATCTGAGCATCTCCTGGCCCCCCCTGAACATCCCGGGGCCCCCCCCCTTCCCACCCTGTTCCTCCTCGCCCAGCTCTGCACCGGGGTGACCCTGATGGTGGGTGCTTCTTGGGGCAGGTGAAGCGGGAGCTGGCATCCGTGCTGATGTTCGAGTCTCACCAGAGGGCAGGCACCGTGCGTGAGTACCGTGAGCCCCAGGAGCCACGCAGGGCCGGCCGGTCCCCCCAAAAAAGGGTCCCGCAACCCGGGGAGGGCAGCTGGAGCCTTCGCCATCCCTGTGGATGCTCCTGATGTCTCCTCATGGACCAGGGATAGAGGGGACCGGGGAGCACTCACCACGTTTGCCTGGGCTGGGGGCTCGGGATGGGGGGGATGGAGAGGAATGCTTGGAAGGAGGCGGGGGGGGGGGGGGGGTCCCCCTCTTCGACTGCTCGATGCCGCCGTTTCCCCTGCAGTGTTCAGCCAAGGAGATAAAGGCACGTCGTGGTACATCATCTGGAAGGGCTCGGTGAACGTGGTCACCCACGGGAAGGTAGGGGCGTGCCTGCGGCGGCGGGGTTCTCCAGAGACACCCCACATCGCTGTCCCCCTCCTTGGGAACGGGGGCTCCCACCCCAGCCCTCACCCTTCGTGCCCCCCCCCCCGCCCCCCAATCCCCTTCCCTTCGCAGGGTTTGGTGGCCACCCTGCACGAGGGGGACGACTTCGGGCAGCTGGCGCTGGTGAACGACGCGCCCCGGGCAGCCACCATCATCCTGCGCGAGGACAACTGCCACTTCCTCCGCGTGGACAAGCAGGACTTCAACCACATCCTCAAGGTGGGCAGGGGGGCTCGCCGGGGTGCCGGGGGCCAGCCGGGACGCGCCGTGCACCCTCCGTGGCGTTTGCGAGGGAGAAGACTTCTCTGCAGGCCAGTGTGGGGTTTTGGGGTGCGGGCACGGCCGGGGGGATCCTGGCTGATGGGTGGTTTCTCTCTCTAGGATGTAGAAGCCAACACCATGCGCCTGAAGAGCACGGGAAGGTGGTGCTCGTCCTGCAGAAGAACCTGCAGGGTGGCAGCAGCCAGCCAGCCACGGCGCGGAGCAGCAGGTGACACCAGCTTGTCCCCATCCCTCCTTGCAGCCGTGCCGATGCTGCCTGGTCCCCCCGGCTCCTCTGCCGCTCTCTGGCTGCTCGCGGAGGAGTCTGCTGGGAGGATCGTGGTCCCCAAGGGGACACGGGGATGCCAGGCCACGCTGACCAGCTGTGTCGAGTGGCCCGGTGGCCTGGCGCAGTGGCCCTGCTCACAGCTGGGGTGCCATGTCCTTCCCTGACGTGCCCACCAGGTACTTCGTGATGGCCGGGACGCCGGAGAAGATCCTCGAGCATTTGCTGGAGTTCATGAGGCTCGACGCCACGCTCTATGACCCCGTGGGTAGGTAAGGGGGGGGGGGGGGGGTGTCTCTCCCCTGCTCTGGGTCCCACATCCCAGAGCCACCTGGAGATGGGCAGGGGGCTGGGGACAGGGCACCAGGGAGGGCACCAGCCCCAAGCAGGCTGCCTTATCCCCGCTCTTCGACCCCAAAAGCTGCTCCTCTCACCCTGAAATCCCCCGCTGGGGCTGGGAAAGGGAGGCAGCTCCAGGGCTGGGAGCATCTCCTCTCCCGCATCCCTCCGTCTCCCTCTGCCTTCGGAGAGGAGCAAAACTGGGCGAGAGGGGAACCAGGAGGTGTCCCCAGAGGGTAAAAAATATGAGCTGCCAAGTTGGTGTCGTCAGCGGCTGCCTTGGAGTTAACTCCCCGCCGAGCGCTGCACTTTTAGTGCAACCCTTTGACTTTTTTTCACACACACACCACACCCCCCCCTCGAAGCCTGCAACCTTGCCAGCCCTTTCTGTGGTGTTCGGGAGGAACAAATGACCCGCGATGAGCACGGTCGCTGGGGTGAAGAGCACAGGCCAACCCCACTCAGGGCACGGGTGGCCTTTTCCCGGCCAGCCGCACTGCCTGGCTGTGACCACCGTGTCCCCAACCCCCTGGGACACCGTGAAGGGTGAATGATGGTGGCGTGGTCTCTTCCAGATACGCTGCTGGGGGATTTCCTGCTGACTTACACCGTGTTCATGCCGACCTCGCAGCTCTGCAGAGCTCTGCTGCACCAATATCCTTCTGCAGCTGGATTTGAGCTGGGGGGGGTGGGGACACACACACACGACCGGGCTCCATCCTGCACCGTGCATCCCCCACCAGGGACCAGCCCGCTCAGCTCAGTCCCTGTCACCCCAGTGGGACTTCTGGGGTTGGCCAAGGGAGCCCCAAATCCCCCAGGCTCTTGGGCACAGGGCACATCCCCATGTCCCATCCTGTCCTGGGTGCATGCGTAACGGGGAATCCCACCCCCACCCCCCCCCCAAACCCGTGCTGGTTCCCTTGACTGGTCCCAGTTTCCGCGCGGAGCCGCTGGAGGGTTCGGAGCAGGAAAAAGCCACCTACTCCTTGCACAAACGCCGGAAAATCCTGCGGCTGGTGAGCCAGTGGGTGCTGCTCTACGGGCGGCTGCTGCAGGGCGACCGCAGCACCACGGCTCTGCTGCAGGTACCGGGAGCAGGGACGGGGGGGATGTCCCCGGGGGAGCCTGGCTGCGAGCACCCCGTGCTGAGCGCTTGGGCACCTTCCTCCCCCAGAACCTCGCAGACCTGGCGAGCCGGGACCCCCGGTTGGGTGGGCTGGTCCAGGAGCAAGCGCAGGACCGCCGGCGGCCCCGAGCGTGAGTCCCCTGGGGAAAGTGGGGTGTCCCCAGCCAAAACAGGTCCCCAAAGTGTCACTCACGTCCCCGGATCCCGCACCCCGCCGTGTGCAGGGGGATTGCACTTTTCACGGGGCTGAGCTTGCAGCCAGCAAAGCCATGAGTGCCAGGACTCGGGGAGGGGGGGGGGGGGGATGATGCCAGCAGCTCTCATGCCACCTTGTCCCCAGCCACAGGGAGGGTGTCGGACACTGCCGGGACTCCCTGGTGGGGCAGGGATGCTCGTGGGGGGGCTCGGTGGTGGCCTGAATCCTGGGGGCTGCAGGGCCCAATTCTTTCTCCAGCACAGGGAGGGCTCTAACACCACTTTTATCCTCTCTCTGCAGGCTGGAGAACGGAGACGGCAGCGTTTCTCCCCAGCCCAAGGTAGGGGTGGCCCTGGGGGAGTACCAGGGCTGGAGGAGGGTGAAGAGTTGGGTCACCCCAACCCTCCAGGGACCCCCGGCAAGAGGGGTGCTCGGTGGGGTGGCATCCTCCCCGCTCTCTCCCACCTTGGCCGCAGGCTCAGAGCTCAGTGAACTGGCTCGCAAGCCAGGAGGAGGCGATTTTGAACAGCAGCTGTGCCTTAAAAGCCCAGGACAAAGGTAGGGCCACGCACGGCTGGGACTGTCCCCTCCCCGGTGGCTGGGACACTAAAGTCCTTTTCCCTCCTCCCCAATAGTGCCCTATGAGATCTACAGACCAGACCACTCGTGCCTGATCACGGTGCTGCCCGTCAACGCCTCGGTGCGGGATGTCCTGCGGTCCCTCGCCCCCCGGCTCGGCCGGGACGGGGAGCACATCCTGGTGAAGGTGAATTCGGCTGGAGGTGAGCGGGTTCTCCCGGGGATGCCACGGGGCCGCTGCCTCGTGCCCAGCCAGGATCCGGCCCCTTCATCCCGCCACCGACCGTCCTCTCTCCCCGCAGATAAAGTGGGGCTGCAGCTGGACGCCGTGGGGGTGTTCACGGCGCTGGGGCTCAACGAGAGGCTCTTCGCCGTGAGCGTGGAGGAGCTGGGTGGCCTGGTGAGTGTGGGGAAGCAGGGACCAGGCTGGACCCTCTCCCCTGCCCCCCCCGCCAAGAGGGATTTGGGGCTGCAGTGCCTCTGTAGCAGCTCAGGGTTGGGGGTGTCCACCCCTCCCTGCTCCTCTCCCGTGGGGAAGGGGCTGGTGTTGCCTTCCCTGCTGCAGTGGCTAACAGCAGGAGGGGTCGGGCATCCTCTCCTGTGCGCAGACCCCCCACCCCGAGCAGCTGGGCCCCCACGTTGGCTCCTCAGAGACCCTGGACCTCATCAGCTCCAAGGACCTGGCCAGCCACCTCACCGACTACGACTGGAACCTCTTCAAGAGCATCCACCAGGTAGGGGCCAGCACCCGGACTGCGGCGGGAGACGCCTCCGGGGTGGCTTTGGGGACACCCCTCACCCACCGCGTCGGGCTCTGCAGGTGGAAATGATCCACTACATCGTGGGGCCGCAGAAGTTTCACGACGTGACCACGGCCAACCTGGAACGGGTCATGCGGCGCTTCAACGAGCTGCAGTACTGGGTGGCCACGGAGCTGTGCCTCTGCCCCGAGGTGGCCCGGCGAGCCCAGCTCCTCCGCAAGTTCATCAAGCTGGCCGCGCAGTGAGTGCCCCCCCCCGCTCCCCGCCCCACCCCATCCCAGCCTTCATCCTGGCCCTGCAAGGATGGAGCTGGCCGTGGCCTCCTCGCCTGACTCCGTCCCCGCCTGCAGCCTCAAGGAGCAGAAGAACCTGAATTCCTTCTTCGCGGTGATGTTTGGTGTGAGCAACACGGCCGTCAGCCGCCTGGCCAAGACCTGGGAGGTAACCGCCTGGGGGCTGCCGCCAACCTTTCGAGGTCCCCCGAGGTCTGCAGTGATGGAGCGGGGTCCCCTGGCTTGGACGAGGGTGGCTCTGGGTGCCGGGCTCCAGGCAGACCCCGCGCCCATCAGCTTTGAGCAAAGGGGCAGGATGAGCCCCTGAGTCTGGTTAGAGACCCAACCAGGGGCCGAAATCCTCCATCTCGGAGGAGCGACGGGCTCGGAGCCTCTTGCTCACGAGCACCCGGAGCAGGCGGTGCTGCCGAGCCCACAGAGGTGCAGTGGGGCAGCGGGGAGAGCTGAGGCGGGGGGGGGGGACACACACTCCAGGGAGGGGGTCTCCGGGGTGCTGGCGCCAGTGACCCTGTCTGTGCGCAGAGGCTGCCCCACAAGATCCGAAAACTGCACTCGGCGCTGGAGCGGATGCTGGTGAGCGCAGCCCCTTTTCCCACCCCGTATTCCCGCCCCCCCTCACTGTGTCCCTGCTTCCCAAAAGGTATCGAGGTCACCCGTGGCAGGCAGCAGCCGGGGCTGTGGGTCCCCTGCCCGCCCTGTGCTGAGGTCCCGCTCCCTCCCCCAGGACCCGTCGTGGAACCACAGGGTCTATCGCCTGGCCGTCGCCAAGCTGAGCCCCCCCATCATCCCCTTCGTCCCCCTTCTCCTCAAAGGTGGGTACCTCGGCTTGGGAGCTGCTGGGGGTGCTTGCTGGTGGGCCGGGACCCCTTTGGATTCATCCAGCCCTCCTCAGGGACCAGGAAGCCAAATCTGATCCCTAAATCTTCCCCCATGCCCACCTCCCCCTCCCCAGACATGACGTTCATCCACGACGGCAATCGCACGCTGGCCGAGAACCTCATCAACTTTGAGAAGATGGTGAGTGGGGCGGGTTGGCTCCCCGTGGACCCCCCCGCTTTGGGGGGCCCTGCTGTTTCCCCCCCCCCCCATCCCCTGAGATGCAGATCCAGAGCATCTCCGCGGCATTAGGGCAGCCAGGACCCCTGGCCGTCCCCTCGTTGGGGGGCACGGGGTGACCGCAGCCGCCGCTGAAGCCGGAGGGGGGGACTGTGTTTTACCAGCCTGGGAGCAAAATGGGGCCAGGTGACAGCAAGTGACCTTTGTGCATTGCCCACAGCACATGATGGCAAAAACCGTGCGTGTCCTGCAGCGCTGCCGGGGCCACACGCATGGTGAGTGTTCCTGGGGAGGGGGGGAAAGGATGGAGCCGGGCACCCACGGCCCTTTGGGGGATGGGGCTGAGCTCCCGCTCTCTGTCCTCACCCAGCTCCGCTCTCCCCGCTGCGAAATCGCTCCCCGCACCGGCCGGAGGACCCCAAAGCCGTCAGGATCTCCACGTGTACGTCTGGGGCTCACGTGTGTCCCTGCGCTGGGGCACCCCCACTCCTCGGGGCTACGCGGGGCCAACCCAGGAGAGCACGCACCCCTTGGGTGGGCGGGGGGTCCCACGGGGTGTCCCCAAGGCGTCAGCCTGGCTACAGTGGGTGCAAGCAGGGCTGGATGCTGGTGACGCCTCGGGGCGCCCAGGGATGGAGGCTGAGCCCCCTCTCCGGAGGGGTGCAAGCCCGTGGGTTGCCCGCTGCTGGCTGGAGGCACCGGTCGGTCGGCGGCTCCTCGTGCTTCCAGCATTTTGGGTGCTCTCTAGCTGTTAGGCAGCGGGTTGGGGCATTGCTTTGCCCCATGAAGCAAGTCTGTCCCCACTTGCTCCTGCTCCTTCGTCTCCAGCGGGTTCTTGGAGGTGGTGGAGGGGATCTGCGAGCTAAGGAGAGGTGATGGAGGGGATCCAGAGCTGAGGGAGAGGTGATGGAGGGGATCCAGAGCTGAGGGAGAGGTGATGGAGGGGATCCAGAGCTGAGGGAGAGGTGATGGAGGGGATCCAGAGTTGAGGGAGAGGTGATGGAGGGGATCTGCGAGCTAAGGAGAGGTGATGGAGGGGATCCAGAGCTGAGGGAGAGGTGATGGAGGGGATCCAGAGCTGAGGGAGAGGTGATGGAGGGGATCTGCAAGCTAAGGAGAGGTGATGGAGGGGATCCAGAGCTGAGGGAGAGGTGATGGAGGGGATCCAGAAGCTGAGGGAGAGGTGATGGAGGGGGATCCAGGAGCCCAGGGAGACACGAAGGAGATCCAGGAGCAGAGGGAGAGGTGACAGAGGGGATCTGTGAGCTGAGGGAGAGGTGACAGAGGGGATCTGTGAGCCAAGGAGAGGTGATGGAGGGGATCTGTGATCTAAGGAGAGGTGATGGGGGATCTGTGAGCCAAGGAGAGGTGATGGAGGGGATATGTGATCTAAGGAGAGGTGATGGAGGGGATCCAGGAGCCAAGCTGGAGGTGACAAAGGTTCGATGAGCTGAGCTGGAAGTGATGGAGGGGGTCGCTGAGCCAAGCCAGCAGCAGTGGAAGCGGATCAGTGAGCCAGCAGAGAGGCGGTGAAGGGGGATCCCTGAGCTGAGCCCGCGGTGACGGAGAGGGCTGGCAAGCGGAGCCGGAGGCGATGGAGGGGGATCGGCGAGCCCAGCCCTGACCTCGGCTCTCCCCGGCAGGCTCGGAGCAGTCCCTGAGCGTGCGGAGCCCCGTCTCCACCTGGGCTTACCTGCAGAACCTGAAAGCCATCGACAGCCAGAAGGAACTGCTGCGGCTCTCCCGCGACCTGGAGTCCTGACCGGGCCGGAGGGTCAGGGACGCGGCAGCCTGTCTGCCGGCAACGGGGGCAACCCCGTGGCTCTGCTCTGCTCCCAGTAACACGGGGCGCTGGGCTGTGCTGGAGCCGGCTAAGAGCAGGCTCTGCTTGGCCATGCCGCCGGCACCGGGCCGGCACCACGAGGCAGCCGGGAGCCCACGTGGGCTGCGGGCAGGTGAGGGCCATGGACAGTGAAGTGAGCAATAGAGGTATTTTTGTATGCAAGGCTGCACTCCCCTTTCTTCTCCGTGCAGCAGCTTGGTTTGACCCCCTGCACCGGCCGGCGGGGGGGGAGGAAGGAGCCCTGGCTGCCCCCCCAATGACAGGAGATGTTGGGTTAGAAGATGCTTCTTCCTCCTGGAGGGACTCAAGCCCGAACATCCCTATGAAGCAGGGAGCACCACGACTGTCTCCATCAGGCTGAGCTCAGGGTCTGGCTCGTGCTGCAGTACTGCCCCACGGATGCTGGGGGGCAGCCCCAGAGGGGACCTTCCCCTTCCCTCTGTCCTGTGTGTCCCATGGGAGGTGCTGGCTGCGTCCCTTGTCCCAGCCTCTGGGAGGTGCACAACCCCAGCAGCTGCGGGGAAGGTATCTTGATCCTCCCCAGAACTGTTGGGGCTTAAACCAGCCCGTGCTGCCTAATCCCAGCCGCCTCCTTGCCTCAGTTTCCCCACACGGCCTGGGGCAGGAATAGCCACGTACAGCCGTGGCACGGAGGCAGGACATCATCCATCACGGAAGGAAGCTGTGGTGGCCCCTGTGATGGAGATGGTGACCCGCTCTGACCGTTCCCAGCCCGTGACCAGTTGCTGCTGGGCCGTGAGCTGGGGTTTGGGGGAGAGACGCCTTTGAAAGAGGCAGAGCTGACGGGCCCCCAGGGGTGGGGACCCCCATCCCTGCCCCCCCTGAGCATCTCTGTATGAGCACAGAGCAGTTTTGGCAACGACCTTCCTGACGCTCGGAGCAGGCCTGGGTGAAGTTACGGGGTTCAGGGGAGATGGCATGTTTGCAGGGTACCAGCGCGGGGGAGGCTCGCAACCCCAGCCGGGACTCCACGGAGCCACACACCAAAGCCCACCCCCCCCCCCAGCCCTGCCCCAATTACCGCTGGGCTACGAGGAGCCAGAGCATCGATCTCACCACGCAGCTGAATGAATTGCTTCAATAAAAGTCCCCATCACGCTTAAATAACGTTTCGAGCGATGCAGCCCGCTATGAGCTGGGACGTGGGTTCCCTGCAGCTCCCAGCACCACCTCCACCCCAGGACCCCCAGGGGTTCCCTGCCCTCCCCCCCCTGCAAATCTGCTCCCTGAGGTCCAGGTTTTGCCACCCGGTCTCTAACCCCAGCCCCATGCATGGTCCCAGCAGCGTGCACGTCCAGCTAGGACAAAGCAGAGAGGCACCGGCAATTCCTCGGCCTCTCGACCCAAATTGGGCAGCCCAAACCTCCTGCTGTCACCTTCCCCGGGATGTTTGCCCCGAAGGACCGAAGAAGCCTTGAAATGAAAGAGCTCATGTGTGGGGAAGGAAGGGTTAAGCTAGACTTGCACATTTTCCAGATGTTTCTGGGCCTGCAGCTTCCCTTCAGGCTGCAGGTTGGCTGGCCGGGTGGATGGATGCGCCTCGGGGATTCCCATCCCTTGGCTGCAGGCGGGGTGCTGGCCCGGTCGGCTGGCTTGGCTGGAGAAATCTCCACTCAGATGGAAAACTTGACCCTCGTCTGGTTTTCCTGGTGCAGGCTGTGAAGAGCATCCCGTTGTGGAGCTCACCGTGCTCCCTGCTCCTCCGCAACCCTCCAGTCCGTATCCTCCACAAGCTGTGATTGATCCCAGGAGCATGAGCGTGAAGGTCCAGCCCCACCAGCAATTCCCAGGGAGCTGCAGAAGCCCCAAGATGTCCTGAGGATGAGGGGAAACTTGGAGAAATATTCTGGAAAAGGGCAACGAGTCCGGGGGGATGCAGAGAGGAGGATGGCAGGAGGGGATGGGGATGAAGCTCAGCGTGTGTGCAATTCCTGTCTTCTCCCCTCGGCCCCGGGGGCGCTTGACTCACCACCCTCCTGCAACACCCCTCCTGGACGAGGGGAGGAAATGACTGAGGGGTGAGAAAGAAGCCAAACCTGGTCCTTATTACACCAAACGCCGCTCTCCTGGGCCAGCTAATGCGCCGCGGGGAATTAAGGCTGTTGCAAGGCTGCTGAGTCAGCAGGACCAGCAGGTGCTGGTGAGAAATCACCTCCCCTTGGCTCAGGTGGTGTCCGGAGGTCGGTTGTCACCCGCCGAGGTGGAGATGCCCAGGGAGGGGTGGGAACAACCCAGCCCTGGACCTGCTGGTTCTGGTGATGGAAGCAGCGGGAGCGTGGCCGTTTGGTAGCCAGCGTGGCTAGCAGCCCAGGAGAGCCCAAGCCCCATCCCCGGGTCTGTCGCAGTGCACCGGCGAGGAGGAGCGGCCGGTGTAAATCCTGCGGGCTTTGGGCAAGGCTGGCGATGAGGCTTCCTCAGAAACCCCATCACCGTGCGAGGAGGGGCCAAAAACCGGCCGGTGCCTGCGACGGACCCTCGGGTGCTGTGCTTGCAGGCAACACAACCGTGCTCCACGACGGATGAGTTGAGGTCAGCCCATGCCAGCCCTTGAGGGATGACCGTGGCTGGGAAGAGACGGGGAGACGTGTGGAAGAGTTGAGCTTCCCCAACACCCACCAGCAGCAAAATGGGTTGAGGAGGTTCCTTCCTTGCTCGCCTCAGCGCGCTGCTCTCCAAACCAGGAGGGGAGAATAACAGATTTTAAACCCACCTCCAGAAGGATGGGGTGTTAGGTCTGGGTTATTTTCCTGATGTGGGTCTGAGTGCGGCCCCGTGAGCGGCGGAGCTGGGCAGGGGAGGGATGAGGATGGAGACCAGGGACGATTGCCACGACCCTTTGAAAACAAGGAGGTTGTGCCACAGTTCGGGGGCAGCGTGAAGGTGCCCTTGGAGGCAGGATGGGCACTGACCTAGTCCAGTCTGGTCACTCCCATGCCTTTGGGTGTACTGGTCAGCATGTATGACACGCTCCAGCACTGGGAAGCAGTGGGAGCCAGGCTCCCCCCACCCTCCAAAGCTGTGGTAGCGTGGAAAATTGTCTCTCCTCCTGGATACACCAAAACACCCACCATCTGGGAACATCTCCCGCTGGGATGCGCTGAACGGAGCCTGGGCTGGCCCTGCTGCGGGCGGGGAAGAGGCTGGTGACCACGCCGGGGATGGGCTGAGCTCCCCCTCGGCCTCGCCTGGGGCCGTGGAGGCTCTTTGGGGAAGGGGATGGACCAGCTCTGGGCTTGCCCCAGGACCCACAAAACCGACTCCCTGAGCGGCCTCAACGCTGAAGCTTGGCTTGTGGTTACGTCTCCGGGTTTTCTTGTGCTGCTGGAGAACCTGGAGGCTTCAGCTGAGGTTGGTGTGTGCCGAAAGGGGGGAACAGCCTCCAGAGATAGTCGCTGAGGAAGGAGAGGTCGTTACTTCCAATTCCCTGGGGAGCAGAAAGTTGCCCCCAGTTAGCACCAGTTGCGTGGGAGCACGTGGCGCATCGAGGGACCAAGCGGTGGCACTGGTCACCAGCTCGCATCTCCGATGGACCTGCTGGGCTCTGGGTGGGCAAAGCCCCCACTGAGAAGCTTTCCCCGTGCTCCTCAGTCACCCCTGTGGGTCACGTGCGCGAGGAGTGGAGCAATACCGGGATACTGGATTTACCAGCTCTCCTCCCACTCCGGGCAGCCTATAATTAAGCCATACACGTAATGAGGTTTGGCAAAGTTTGAGTGCAGCCTGCCCGTGAAGCCCTCGGTGGCATCAGGCTCCTCCCTCCCCTCCGTGCTCCCCGGGGGACCCACATATAGCAGGGAGTGCCAGGGAGCACCGTCACTGCCAACTTGCTCTCCGGGACGCTCCGAAGCGCCCAAGCCTGCTGTCTGCGAGACGATGAAGACCTGGATCCTCCTTGTCGGGGCAGTAGCAGCCCTGAGCTGCGCGTCTGGCCGTGAGTAATGGAGCCTGGCTTTGGAAAAGGGGCTAAACCAGTCGGTGATCCGATGGGAAGGGACCAACGATGGTTTGGTTGAAAGCAGACAGTGCTGAGGGTGCTGCCGGGAGCCAGGAGCTCGGCTGTGCTGGGACAGCTGGTTCCTTGCGAGGTTGGATCCAGCAGAGCTTCACAGGGGAGAGGGTGAGGGGTGTTTTCATGCTGGAGGGTTCCTCGAGCTCTGGAGGACTCCTCCGGTGCTGAGGATGGTTTTTTCCTTCTCTTTGATGGGTTGAGACTTCCCCTGGTCTTTAGCCTTGTCCACCAGTTGCTTCCTGGTGCATCTTGCTGGGTTTTCGTTATTCAAGCCTGCCTTCCCCTGGCTCCTCCAACCTCCCACAGCGGGCGATGACAAAGGGAAGTATTTTTCTAATACCTTATCCACAACCCGCCCGCCCCCGTGGCCGCTGGAGGTGAGCGGAGGAGCCAGTCAGGTGCAATGGAAAATGCAACATGAACTCGGGTGGTTTGCCCTTGACGACTGTGGTTGTTATCAGAGGAGACGGGCTTGGGGAGGTGATAAAGAATAGCTCTGTCTTTAAGGAAGATGCTACAACAAGGAGTGGCTTGTGGACAACAGGGTTTGGCTCCCGGGATCCGGCATGTGAGTAGGTGCCTTCATTGCCATCATCTTGCACAAAACGTGAGCTGTGATCTGTTGGCAAGAAGGACGTTTCATCACTTCTGATGCTGCTGGCGGGCTGTATCTGGTGTTTCGGAGCAGATAACCCTCCTGAGGATTAACGATGAGGCGTTTTGCAAGGGCAGTGCAGAAGAGGAGCAGCTTCTGTTACAAACCAGCCATTGGGTTGCCCGGAAAACAGGAGGATTTCCCATGATCTCGTCTTGTTTGACGCCAGTGCAAAGTTCTTCTTGCTTGAAGGAATAACTGGGCTGGCTGTGGCTGGGAAGCTGGGAAGCTTTTCTGGCTCGTGTCACGGTCTGTTCTTGAGCCAGGAGCTACCAGAGCATCACCGTGACGGACCTGTCTGAGCTGTAACACCTCCACCGTGTAGTAACTTTGCTTATCCTCGCCTAGGCAGGACAGTGGTGGGAGATTTTGCCTGATTATCTCACAGACAGCTTGCACCCAGGGTTATATGTGGTTTCAGGGCCCAGGAGTGTGTAACTAAATATTTAGGGAGCTCAGGCCACCAGTAGCTCTTTTGGTGCAAGTTAATTTGTCCTTCAAACGGGCCCTTTTAGAGGCAGGGTTGATCTTCGGTCTGTGTTTGCGCAGCGCAGCGAGGTCTTGAGTCAGGCCAGAGGCTCGTGGCGGCCGCTCTGACACGAGCTGTAACTCCTGTTCATGTATTAAACCGAGCTGGGAGCCCCTGAGAGGGCTCCGTCATGTCTCGGACATTTCCCCACACCTTGGAGAATGGAGTTGCTCAGGAAATAGCCTGCGTTTTCTCAGTCAAAACTTTTTTTGGCAGAAACGAAAATGAGTTTGTTCTTGTCCAAAAAGCTGCGCGCGGGGAGGGATGGATCTGGCTGAAGGGCTAAAAATGAGAGAGAAATATTTGTCTGGCTTTGTGCGGCCAGAAAATATTTACTGGCTGGACCAGCCAAGCATTGACTGAGCAGCTGAGCGTGGATGCGCTGTGCTGGCTGCGTCCTCCTGCTCTGGCCACCGTCCCTTGGCCGCAGCATTGCCAGCTCTCCCAGCAGCCCTTGGCTCCCCAAAATCTCCTGCACCCCGTCTAAACTTGACCACCACGGGTGCCCAACTGCTCTGCAGCTCTGTAGGTTCACGGCTGTGCGAGGATGAGAAGCAAACAACCCTCCTGCGGCCGTCCCCCCTGCCCTGCTCCCCGAAGCCTCGGCACCCTGCAGCCGAGCCCCGCGGGAAATGGGGTGAGCTGAGCTCCCTCCTCCAAGGACTTTGCAAAGCTCCCGGCCCCGGCTGAGTCCCCGCACGCCCCAGGATGGGTGCTTTGCTGCGACACGCTCCGGCAGCACGTGCCCGGGGACTGGGAGCGTCTCCGCGGTGACTTACGTGTGGGCAGTTCCTGCCTTGCACAATCCCTCCGGGACGGCTGCTGGAAAATGAAAACCCGAATGCGTGATTCAGGCTGACTTATCCCGACCGCTGCTTTGGGAGGGAGAGGGGATGCCGTCCTGGGGACAGGGATCTCAGCTGCCAACCCCATCGGAGCTCCGGAGCTGGCTGCTCTGCTGAGTGGACTGGTGGGACTGGAGTGTCTGGACACCGTGAGCATCACTCAGCACCCAAACCACGGGTGCCCCTTCCCCGTTCTCCCCGCACCGGTACAGGCAAACGTGGGACTAAAGTAGCACCAAGGGCAGATGGCCTCCAGGAGCACCTCAAGCAACCCCTCCCTGCTAACACCCCCCCCCCCCCCCCGCTTGCTATAAAGTGGATTTCCAGAAAAGGACCCGGTGATGAGAAGCCAAACAGGAGTCAGCAGCGTGGCCTTGCAGCTCGGTCAACCAGCCTGGGCTGGGTTGGCTGGTGGGGTGAAGAGGTTCCTCCTCTGTCATCATCACCTGCGGGACTTTGATTATGTGATCCTGAAAAGCACAAATAATTTGGGTGAAATGCCAGACGCCAGAGCAAGCAATGAGGGCGCAGAGGGAAGCCAGCAAGCGTGCCACTTGGAGGTCACTCTCATCGCTGCCGTGTCGGGGTTTGCCCTGAGGGTATCTTTCACCCGCTGGAGTTCAAGGCCGGCAGCCCAGAGGTGGTTAAGATGTTGCGTGATTGCAGGTTTGCAAGGGAAAGCAACACCCCTTCCTCAAGCGATCCCTTTACGGGCGGCTGCCAGCTTGGCTGGGACGTTGGCTTCTCAGCACGTCCTTGGAGATGGTCACCATCCTGGCTGGAGCCAAGGGTGCTGTGAGAGCCATGCCCGGGCTGCTTGCTGCCCCGTTCCTCCCTCCAGGACCTGACGAGCACCTTCCCTAAGCACACAGTCTCTGGGCTAGTACAAACCCAACATTTTGGTCTCCTACGGCCCCTCTTTGCTTGATGGCGAGTGTCCATCATCCGAGATGTGGCACTTGTCCTATTCAAGGCACAGCTTGAGCTGCTGCGTTATTTTTAGCTTTGCCACCCTGTGTAATAAAGCACGTGCTCAGCGATGCGTGTATCATATAAATAGCTCAGGAAGGAATTCCCAGTTTTCCCAGCATCGCAGAAAGAGGAACAGTGTGGCAAATAAGGGTGTCTGGAATGTGGCACTCTGCCTCCGGCCCAGAGACGGCAGGACCTGGGGCTCTCTTGCTAAACCAGACATTAAAAGGGTGAATCAGAAGGAGCAATTAATAGTGGGGAGCTGAGAATGTGTCTCCCGGTGTGAAGTGGCCCTGACGTCATGGACATCCATGGCCAAAGAGGAGTGACCTGGGGAGATGCGCATCCTGAGGATTCAGCCGGTCAAAACGCCACCCCAAAATCCTGACAAAGGATCCCAATTGGCTCCAGGGTAGGAGCTTGGTCCTTCAGGCTCTGCCGGGAGGGGAAGGTGGGCAGAAGGAAGGATGCTCCCAGGTCGCGGGCCGGCCGGGGCAGGGTGGTGGGTCCATCCTGAGGACCACGCTGTTGTTTCTCTCTCCCAAAGACCTGTACACGGCCCCCGACTCCTGCGAGGGACGCTGCGAGGAGCCCCACAACGAGGAGGACGAGTGCCACTGCAACGCCGAGTGCGAGACGTACCGCAACTGCTGCGAGGATTACTACAGGCACTGCCGTCCCGGTGAGCACCCCCGGGTGATGGGGGGGTTCGGGGAGGGGGGGTCAGGCCGGGGCTGTTCTCCCCGCTCCTGCAGCCGCACCAGAGCCCAGTTGTGGGGTGCAAAGGGGTGGGTTGCAAACGTGTCTGCCTGTCCGACGCGCGTTTGTGCGGGTGGTGCCTGGGCAGCCCCCAGCCCACGTCTCCATCACCCTGAGCTCCTTTTCCTTTCGGTTCCCTGCAGGTGGAGAGCGGGCCGAGGGGGCAGCTCGCCCCCGCGGTGAGTAGCTCCGCTTCTGAGCGATGAACCACCACCCTGCTTTCACCCCACCTGCTCGGGGAGGCTCTCCCCTCTGCCGCCCGCAGCTCTTGGGTGGCATCGGGGTGTCACGCTGCTTCCTGGCCGTGCCCGTCGCTCCGAGCCGCTGCGCGTCGTCGCTGAGCAGACGGTGCAGCGAGAGCCCCGGCATCGCCCGCCCGTTCCCCCCCCCCCCAGCAGCTTTATCTCCCTTCACCCGAGCCGGGTGAAGCAGGCAGGGGCAGGGGCGAGCTGGCGTTTGCACCCCCTGGTCACCACACACCAAAAACGTGGGAGATCGAGACGGGGCCGATCCCCACGGAAGAGCAGCGTCGTGCCTGGGAGACGGGGGCTGATGCTTCCGAGCTCACCCAGTGCCTAATGAAAGGCTCCCGCGCCCGCAGCCCCGTGCCCAGCTCTTGTCCCCAGGGCGTGGGGTTGGTACGGGTTGGGACACCCCCCCCCCGGCTTCCCCCCGGCCCGGCACCCCTTAACCCTCCGTGCTGAGCAGCCGGCTCTCACGGTGTCCCAGGATCGTGACACCCGTGTTGTTGCCGGCAGCATCGGGCGCCGGCATCGCCCTCGCTTCTTGGGGAGGTGGGGGGGGGGGGTGTTGCAGCTAATCCGCAGCCCCGGGAGCTGCTGCCCGCTCCCGCCAGCCTCCTGCCTCTCCTTGCAGAGGGTTTTTCCAGCAGCCGCGATGCCATCACCGACGAGGACCTCCTCCGCGTCTCGGAGCAGCTTTACGGGGCGGATTACAACAAAGCCCGGCCGACCGACGTCGCCATTAACCCCCAGTACCAGGCCTCCCCCGACGAGACGGGCGATGAGGAGGACCGCTCCCCGCAGCCGTGAGTGTGCACTGGCATCCCCCGGCAGTGGCCAAGGGCCACCACGGCAGAGACCAGCTAGCCAGGCAGGGTGCAGGGCTGGTTTTGAGGCTGGGGGGGAGGGGGGGGGGACACGACACCCCTGTTTCCCTGCTGAGTGCAGGATCCCCTCTCTCCTAGGCTCTACAAATACGTCAACGAGGAGCTCTTCTCCAAACCCACCTACGCAAGCTTCATTAAACTGCTGGACAACTACCAGAGGGCAACTGGCAGGGAGGAGGATGTGACGGCGGAGGAGCTGAGGGAGCAGGACAACTTCCTCAGGGAGGTGATGAAAACGGAGCTCATGAAAAAACTCTTCGCCTTCCTCCACAAAAAAAGTGAGTGCGGAGCAGGGCAGGGCTGAGCGGGGGTCCCTGGGTGTTGGGCATCCGAAAGGAAAGTGTCAGCTGGGTGGGAGGATTGGAGGAGGCTCGGGAGCGGGCTCTCCAGAGCGGCCAGGACACGGCGGGGACTGAGCAGGGCAAAGCTGAATTGTTCCCGAGGGAGAGGACTGGGTCAGGGATGGGGGGGAGCCTCGGCTCTGCCTCACCCCAGGACACAGCACCCACCTCTCCGTCTCTCCGCGCCGCCTTGCTTGCAGACCGCTACAGCTCCGAGCAGGAATTCCTTGCTGATTTGAAGGAGATGTGGTTCGGCCTCTACTCCAGAGGCGACGGTGAGCAGGACTCCAGCGGCTTCGAGCACGTCTTCTCAGGTAGAGCCCGCACCGGCGGGACGGGGGGGTGCTGGGCAGCACCGGGCTGGGGGGGCTCACCCCAGGGTCTTGCTTGTGTTTAGGGGAGGTGAAAAAAGGAAAAGTGTCTGGATTTCACAACTGGATTCGCTTCTACCTCCTTGAGAAGCAGGGCATCGTCAACTACTTCAGCCACAACTTTGACGGGCCGGTAGGTGACCCCAAGTCGGCCGCATTCAAAAACGGGGTGAATCAGAAGAATCAGAGATGCTCCTCACCCTGCCACGTCCCCTCTGCTTCCCTGTGTGGACCTGGGGATGGAAGCAGGGTGAGAAGGTCCAGAAAAGACAATGCAACGGGCAAAAGGGGCTCCCAAACCACGAGCAAGAGATTTGAGGGGGGGGGGGGGGGGTTCTGTCTGGCGGCCCCTCAGACCAGCTCGATCTGTCCCTGGAGAGGGTGTGAGGATTCCTGGCTCCGCATGCAGGCGGGCTTTGCTCGAATTCCCGGCCCTGCTGCACCGGGAGCCAAGCGGAGCCGGGGGTCTGACCCCCGAACCCCCCCTTTCTCTAGTGGGACACCTACCCCGACGTGCTGGGGCTGCAGTTCAGCTGGGACGGCTTTTACAAGGAGGTGGGCTCGGCCTTCATCGGCTGCAGCCCCGAGTTCGAGTTTGGGCTGTACACGCTGTGCTTCATCGCACGTCCTGGCAGGGCGTAAGTAGTGGGGCTGGCTGGCTGGCTGGCTGGCTGGCCGTCCTCTGGCCATGGGGCCAGCAGTGCCCCCCCTGAGCCCGATCAGCTCTGGGGCATCGCGGGGTGGGAGGGCTGGGGATGGAGCAGCGCTGATGTGGGGCCACTGAGAGCACCCCAGGGATGCGATTGTGGGGCTCAGGGATGGAGCACCCCAGGGATGCGACTGTGGGGCTCAAGGATGGAGCACCCCAAGGATGTGATTGTGGGGCTCAGGGATTGGAGCACCCCAGGGATGCGACTGTGGGGCTCAGGGATGGAGCACCCCAGGGATGTGATTGTGGGGATCAGGGATGGAGCAGCGCTGATGTGGGGCCACTGAGAGCACCCCAGGGATGTGATTGTGGGGCTCAAGGATGGAGCACCCCAGAGATGTGATTGTGGGGATCAGGGATGGAGAACCCCAGGGATGCAATTGTGGGGATCAGGGATGGAGCACCCCAGGGATGTGATTGTGGGGATCAGGGATGGAGCAGCGCTGATGTGGGGCCACTGAGAGCACCCCAGGGATGTGACTGTGGGGCTCAGGGATGGAGCACCCCAGGGATGCGATTGTGGGGCTCAGGGATTGGAGCACCCCAGGGATGCGATTGTGGGGCTCAGGGATGGAGCACCCCAGAGATGTGACTGTGGGGCTCAGGGATTGGAGTACCCCAGGGATGCGATTGTGGGGCTCAGGGATGGAGCAGGGTTATGACACGGGCTGTGTCCCCACAGATGTTACCTGAGCCTGGGCGGCTACAGCCTCAGCATCCAGACCTACGCCTGGACCAAGTCCACCTACGGCAACGGCAAGAAGTACATCGCCACCGCCTACGTGATCTCGCCCTGAGGCTGGGAGCAGAGGGGGTGACTGCAGCCCCACTCTGGGGCCCTGGGCTGCCCCACGCCAGGGGCCCACGGCACTGGGCAGGACTGGTCTGGCTGTGGGAGGCGGACGGCCGCTCTGCAGGACCGGCGCAAGGTGCTGGAGGGAACTGGGCAGGACGGCGGTGGCCGTGCCCTGCGTGGGAGCCGGGAGGGGCTGGAGGCAGCCTCGCCCCCTCCCCACCACCACCACCTCCCCAGTCCCGTGGGGTGTCGTGTTCCCCAGCTGCAGCAGGAGGGGGGGTCTCACAGCGGAAAGTAGCACACCCGAGCAAAGTAAATACTGACCCTGGATGGGAGAGTGTTTAATTCCTCCGTGCCAGAGCTGCTGCTCGCCATGCAGCCCGCCCTCTGACCCATCAGCAGCTTCCCCCCCCCTCTTACAATTTCTGTGCCAGCAACAGGGCAGGTGCTGGCCCAGGGTGGGTGCTGGGACCCCGAGGTGCTGCCAGGGCCGCATCCAGCCCATGAGCTGCACCCCCCCTTTCCTTCTGGCTGCAGCCTCCAGCCTCAGAACTCCCCAGTGAGGTTGATGCAGCGAGGGACACGGAGCAAAGCCTGTCCCTGGGGGGCTGATCCATCCCCCTCCACCCCTCCAGAAGCCCTGCCTGGGGCAAGGGAGTGGGTGGGGGGCTGCAGGGCTGCAGCCTGCCCGATGAGAGGGCACCCCTTCCCTTTTGGGGATCCTGGAGGACAGGGGACGGCTGAGAGCCCCCAGAACTGGGGCACATTAACAGATAGGACCCTCATCCTCATTTATCTCTACTGTTTCCAGGGAGCAGCCCCCCATTGCTGTGGGGCTGCTGGTGTGGGTCACTGGAGGGGCGAGGACACTGGGCAAAGAGAGCTTTTGCCAGCCAGGGTCAGTGTCACCCTCTGTGCCACTTACTCTTCCAGTGTGGCCCCCAAAACTTGTCCCCAACCTTCCTTTATCCGCCCCTGCACTCAGCTTCTCTGGATGCAGCGGGCTCAGCCTTGCTCCCTGCCTCCCCCGAGCCCCGGGAGCTGCTCGTGGGTCCTGCCCCGAGGAATTACCCCACTTGGGGACCGAGGAGGCGGCCAAGCTGCTGGGCTGCTGGGTCTCTGTCCCAGAGGCAACCTCTCCCTGGGGACCACCACAAGGAAATTGGGGTCTGCGGTAGGTGCATTCCCCACCCCCCTCCTCGCCCAGCTGTGTTCTCTTCAGGGGTCACAGGTCCCCAGAGCACACACCCCCCCCCCCCAGCCTTGCACCCAGATCTGGGGCTGCTCAGGGCTCCAGGTGCTTTTCTCAGCACCGCTCTCTCTTAGGGGGACAAATCCGGAGCCCCCCCCGCCCCGCCTTGGGCAGCGGGGAGGGCAGCGTGGCAGTGGGAACCCCCAGGATGCCACCCACTGTAACTCCATTCACTGCCCCCCCAAAGGGACCCAGGAGAATGTTGCCCCACACACAGGAGCAGACCCCTGCCAGCCCCATCGCCGCCTGACAATACCTGAGAGCTCCCCCGAGGCACTGGGATCCCGTCAGCCCCCCTCCTCTGCTTATCCCCCCCCTCCCCAGATTTGGGTGGGCAGCGGGCAGGACAGCCACCAGCCCCAGGCAGCCACTCGGCCGCCCCCCCCACCCCCCAAATCCCCTCCTGCCTGCACCCCCCCTGCGTCGGCAGGGCAGGCAGCAGCCGGGGTCCCAGGGTGAAGATGCTGCGCGGCAGCTCCCGGGCAGGACCGGGGAGATTTGAGCTGCCTGACAGATGGCCGGCTGCAACAGTTCCTGGGGAAGGGGTGGGAGTCCCCGCACCATCTGCCAGGGGTCACAGGTGACCCCCAAACCCCGCCACGGGGGTGTGGCGGGGCGGGGGGGGGGGGCATGCCAGAGCTTGATTTATAGAAATGCACTGGGAAACTGGGGAAGAGGTGGGGGGGGGGGGGGGAACTGGGGATGGGTGTGGGTGGACTCCCTGCCGTCAGCTCCCTTCCCAGCAGTGTGGGCATCACTTCTCTCCCTTGCCCGGGAGCTGGGGCGCAGAAAGGGCTGATTACAGGGGCCGTGAGGGGGGTTAAGCTGCGGGTTCAAGCGCAGCTCGGGGCCCTGGCCAAGGCAGCTCGTGCCAGCTGGTGGATGCTCTCACGGCGGGGCCGTTTGCGTGGGGCAGGGCAGAGCCCAGCTGCGGGACGAGGATGCTCCAGGCGCCTTCCTTCCTTGCTAAAGCCCCTTACGGAGGTTTGCACCAGAGCTGCCGAGAGGCAGCGGGTGGTTGCAGCTCGCTGCAGGGATGCGCTGGCACAGCCCCCAGTTCCTCCTCCTGGTTCTGCATCCCTCAGCCCATTCCTCCCCGCCTCGCCACCAGCCTCCTTGGTACCAAAGCTCTCCGGCTAGAAGGACCCTGATGTCCCCAGGTCTCACAGACAGTGACACTCCCCCACCCACGGGTCCCCTGCACCCCACAGTCGCTTCCAGCCCCCATCCCCGGGGATGGGAAGCTGCTTTTCCAACATCCATTTCTGGGGTGAACGGAGACAAAACCTGGCAGAGAAAGGTTGCCCACCCTGGCCCGGGGATGGAGGGTGTAGCGCTGGGGGGACTGGTCAGTTGGAGATGCTCCTGCGGTGCTGGGGGGGGCTCTGCACTCTGTCCCCATCCAGCAAGGAACCCCTCCGGCTGCCACAAGACGCTGGGGAGAGCAAGGAGGGCCAAGGTGAGCACTTTTCTGGGTATCTGCTGGTCTGATGGACCCCCCCCATACCCGCACCGGTTCGGGCTGCAGGGTGGGAGGCAGCAGCCTGCCAGGGCCAGGGAGGTTTCAGGTCCAGACAGCCAGGTCAGGCGGAGCAGAGAAAAGCTCCCCATCAGCGGGGCTCCCCGTACCCCAAACTCCCTGCCCACCGCTGGCACAGACACCGCAGCATCCTCCGCAGCATCACCCTCCATGCAAAGGACCTCCCTGGTCCTCCCTGGAGCCAGCACATCCCTCCACATCTTCCTGCCCTTGGGTCCAGCTCCCGGGACAGGCTCCCTTCGGGCAAGGGGAGCAGCACGGCGGGACCCTCCGGCTTCACCCAAAGTGTTGGGAAATCAAACAAAACGAGCGGAGAAGAAAGGGAAGGGCAGGAGAGGGGTGGAGAGGAGGGGCAGGTGTCAGCAAGCTGCCTCCAGCCATCTGTTGCCAGCTCGGGGGACTCCAGGGCCCCCCCAGCTCTGCGCCTGACGGGGACAACGCCGGCTCTCGGGAGGGGAGGGACACGACACTGCACGGTCGCATCCCCCACCTGAGCGCAGCCGCGCCGGGGAGTTTCGGAGGGGGATGCTGGCCCTCCCTCCGTGGAGTGCGGGGGCTGCCCGGGTGCCTTCGCCACAGCTGAGCTCACGGGGAGGCTCAGGCGACCGTTGCCCCCCACTCCCTTCGTGGAGGGAATATTGGGGTATCCCCTCAGCTCCCCCCAAAACTCTCTGGCCAGATGTGCCCCCTCCTTGCACATCGGAGGGGTGGGTGCAGCGACCGCTTTGCAAACCAGGGCCAGCGCTTGGGCTCCTTCACTTGATCCGGGCCAGCCAGGACCAAAAAAAAACTTGTTTTTACACCAATTTTAGGGCAACCGGACCCCAGGCACAGCTCTCTCGGTGAGATTTCAAGGCGCTAACACAGCGGGGTGTTTTTCCCATGTTTTGCCTGGTTTTCCCATGCTGGGCTGGGCACAGGAAACCAGGAGGAGGAGAGATGAGAGGCTGGCCATTGCCGTGTCCATCCTCCCTCGCCAGCAGCGCTCTGTCCGTCCCCGGAGCTTGCTTTGGACTCCCTACAGCAAGGTTTATGCCAGGCCAAGGCGAACCACAATCTTCATTTCTAACTGCATTTTTCTCCTGACGGTTTCTTTCAGTGATGTTGGCATCCCAGGTGCTGGCTCTAAATTACTTGAATTAAACCTTTGTTCCCTAGCAGTGAAAATCCGGAGTCCTGGCTATGCTCTATCACCCACAGGTCCTTGTCCCAGCTCATCCGCTGGCTCTCACCTTGCCTGGAAATAGCTGAGCTTTCCAAAGAGATCCCACCAGGATTTATCCTGGCACGGACTGTGGCAGCCCAGGCGTTACAACCGAGGGCTCTGGACGGCCCTGGGTACCCCCACCAGCTCCTGCCCATTAAAGGTTTTGCACAGTGAGGATGAAGAGGGTTACAGCTCCATCTGAGCCCCTGTAAGGCAAAGCCTGCCACATTATATCCTAATCCGAGAGGCCTTGGGGACCGTGACTCTAAGTAGAGGCTCTCTAATCCCCTCCCGTAAACGATACGGCACTAACTACCCCGATGGGACTCTGGCCACATCTGGTCGGAGAGCCTGCCGGGAGTGCCCGCCTGTACCTTTCGCTAAGAGGATGAGGATGCAGAGGGGAATATGCTAAACCATTTATGCCGTGGGCACTTTTTTCTCCGCCGAGATCAGCCTCCCGAGCTGGCGGGACGGGATCTCCAGCTGGATGTACGGCCCCGGCCCCTGGCTTGCTCCCGCAGCCCCCCCTCACCGCTGAAGCTTGAGAAACATCTCCAGGGTGCTCCTGTGAAAACCCCAGGGTGGACGCAGCCACCACCTCCCTTCTCCAAGGCTCAATACTTTAAGGGGGGGGGGGGGGGGGGGGGGGGGGGGAGGCATTTCTACCCCCCCACGCTCTGCTCCATCCCCAGCATGGCTCTATGGTGAGGGAAGATGCTGTCCTGCGTGGGGGAAGCCCTGAGTTTGGCTCAGAAACTCTCTGTCCCAGCCCCGAGCACAAGTTAACTGGGAAAACACCCCAAAACAACCCAGCCCCCACCACGTGCAAGCAACTGGCTGGAAGGGACCCCCAGAGCAGCATCCCCCCCTTTTCCCCCCCCCCAGCCCACCCGGGGACGCAGCAGAGATGGGGCGGTCGGGGTAGGAGACCAGCCGGGATTTAGGTACGGTAAATTCTCCTTTTACAGCGATTTATCCTGGGGAGGAAAGGGGTGGGGGAGAGCAGGCACAAACCCCCCCTCCCCCCTGAGCCCCCCGAGCAGCCGGGGAGGGGGCTCGGAGCATCGCTGGCAGCTGGGCTGGGGGTCCACCCCCGGAGCAGAGGTTAATGAGGGAGCAGGGCCAGGAGCTGCCGCGGCCGTTAGCCCATATGGACACGCGAGCGGCGGCGGGAGGGGGGTAAGGGAGGGGAAGGGGGGGGGGATCGGCATGTGCCGGCGTCCTGCCCCACGTTTGGGGTGGCAGAGCCCTGCCACGAGTCACCCGAGGCGCAGGGTTAAGACATTGATGCTCTAATCCAGAGCTGGTCCCCTCCCCCCCCCCCCCCCCGCCCCCGTCTAGATGCCTCCCGCATCCCTCCCGCCCCAGGGATGCTCTTCCTAAAATCAAATAAAAACCACTGGGCAAACCCAGGGCCGCAGCGTGTCACCCAGGGAGGGTGTTGGACCCCCACCACCACCACCACCACCACCACCACCACCACCGCTGCCTCCCCCCCCTGCCCATGGCACGACGAGCTGGCCGGGATGCCTGCGCTGCCGGCCCGCAGCTGGGTCTGGCCGTTGGAGAAGCAAGCCAAGGTCGCCGCCGTTGCCCCCCCGCCCCCAGCTTCGGCTAACGGCCAGGAGCCCGCTGGGCCCCCTCCACACCTTTCCCCTGCTCCCCGCGGGGATGCCGAGCAGCCAACTGTTCCCCGCAGAGGCCGGCGGGCTGCAGGCCGGGCTAATCCAATCCATCAGCGGGGTAATGAGCTATGAAAGTGCGGATTCAATTAAGGGGGATTGCGACGGAAGGCAGAGCCCGGCAGCAGACGGAGAAAGGAGCCCGCTCCCCTCTGAAAGGGTCCATCTGTGCCGCCGTGTCCCGTCTTTGTGCTCCCTGAAAGAGCCGGCGCGGCACAAAAGCAGCCGCGGCCCCGCCGGCGAGCCCGGCAGCTTTGGCTGGGGTGGGGGGGGGAGTGGGGGGGGGTAAGGTTGGGGGAAACTGAGGCACGGCGTGGCTAAGGGGCTTGCGGCGCCCGTGGTAGGGTTTGGAGGGGCGAAAGCGTGCCGGGCTGGGCTGAGCCTGGGGTCACCTGGGAGGTTGGGGGGGGGGGGGGGGGGAAGGACACGACACACGACTTCATGCTTTGCTGGCCAGGTGACATCTCAGCGTCCCCCCCCCCAGGGCCAGCGCTGGCATCCCGTGGGCACGTGGCTGAATAAAGCAAGCTTAATCCTTTGCAGAAACTGGGATCGAATCGCCGCCCAGGAGCACGGTGAGAACCGGAGCCTCAGGGCTCGCTGGGGTCCGTGCCTCAGTTTCCCCTCCAGGAAGGGCTGGAAAAAGTGGCAGCGCCCTGAGTGGGCGTGCGGGGTCTTTGGCACCTGCGTGCCCTTGATTCACATCTCTGGGACTCCCCCTGAATCATTTGGGCTGGAAATACTCCCCCTGAGGCCTCTTCATCTAACAGGCTCCTGCCTGGTGACAACTTGGGAGGGGTTGGGCTGGGGACGAGTTTAAAGACGGGATTATTCCTGTACAAATTCTGATTAAACCATCCCCAAACCCTCCTGCTACAAGATTAAGCTGAGCTCTAATCTCGCCCGAGCAGCAAGACTTCGTCAATAACTCCCAATCTCTCCGCTGTTAGTTTATCTGGTGGGGATTAAACTGGGAGGTTCCTGAACTTGTATTATAATATAAATAATAATAAAAAAAAAAAAAAAAAACCTAGAAAAAATCCACCCCTCTGTGTGCGTGCTGGCCAGTGCAGGACAGCTGCCACCCCCCACGTCTCAGCCAGGGATGGGGCTGGATGAAACGCCTGGTGCCACCCCGATGCCAGCGCAGGCTCTGGGGATTGCCCAGGGCTGCCTGTCCCTGCCTGTCCCTGCCTGACCCTCCCCTGACACTCCCCTGACCCTGCCTGTCCCTGCCTGTCCCTCCCCATCCCTGCCCTGACCCTCCCCTGTCCCTGCCCTGTCCTTGCCTGTCCCTCCCCATCCCTGCCTGTCCCTCCCCATCCCTGCCCTGTCCTTGCCTGTCCCTGCCCTGTCCCTGCCTGTCCCTCCCCATCCCTGCCCTGACCCTCCCCTGTCCCTGCCCCTTCCCTGCCTGTCCCTCCCCATCCCTGCCTGTCCCTCCCCATCCCTGCCCTGTCCTTGCCTGTCCCTGCCCTGTCCCTGACTGTCCCTCCCCATCCCTGCCCTGTCCCTCCCCATCCCTGCCCTGTCCTTGACTGTCCCTGCCCTGTCCCTGACTGTCCCTCCCCATCCCTGCCCTGTCCCTCCCCATCCCTGGCCTATCCCTGCCTGTCCCTGCCCTGTCCCTCCCCATCCTTGCCTGTCCCTGGCCCTTCCCTGCCTGTCCCTGCCCTGTCCCTCCCCATCCCTGCCCTGTCCCTGCCCGTCCCTGCCCTGTCCCTGCCTGTCCCTCCCCATCCCTGCCCCGTCCCTCCCTGTCCCTGCCCTGTCCCTGCCCCGTCCCTCCCCATCCCTGCCCCGTCCCTCCCCGTCCCTGCTCCCAGTCCCAGAAGAGCTGCTCAGCACCGGGCTGGGGTTGCAGCCCTGGTCCCGTCCTGGGGCGGGCTGGCTTTGGGATGAGGCAGGTTGCCAGCCCTTCTCCGGCAGCCCAGATCCTCGCGTGCAGGACGGTGACATGCTCTGCTCTTGCAGGACACGATTCACCACCCCGGCCACAGCCCGGCCAGTGCCCGCAGCCCTCGGCACGGCTGCAGGTGGGTGCAGCCCCGGGATGAGCAGCCCTGTCCCCACGAGCTCTCCTGGTCACCCAGGTTTTTTCCCCATCCCCTCTGCAGAAGCACCAGGGTTCATCCAAGCGACCCCTTGGGAACATCCTTCGTGAGCCAAAAATGATCTCTGAGGCTTCCAGACCAGGGCAGACAGTGGGAGAGGGGGTGAAGGTTGAAGTGCTGCGTGTAGCATCCTCTGAAAGGAGCCCGTGGTCCTCCCTCACCCCGGCCACCCCTCCCTGCACCCCCAGCTGGGGCGGGGGGGGGGGGGGGGGAAGACCCAGTTCATGGTGGCATCTGCGTCTCTTGGTCTCCACATGGTCACCAAAGAGGGGCTCAGGCAGGAGGGGACCCTGCGAGAGGGGCCCTTCTGCTGCATGGGGTTAGTACTGCCCAGGTACCCACAGACTCACCAGTCAGGGATGTCCTGAGACTCCCCAGAGGTCAGGAGAGGGGGGGGTGACACCTCTCCCACCCCCACGACAGTCCCTCTTGGTCACCCTGAGCTCCCCTCAGGGTCAGCCAGTCCACCAGCACCGGGGTGCGACCACGAGGCCCTCCGCTACGACCAGGACCCTTTGCCAGCACCGAAATCCCTTTGGGTGCTGGGAGGACGCACGGCACCTCGGAAGCCAGCGTGGTCCCTGGATCCCAAGGCAGGGTGGGGATGGGAAAGACTGGGAGAACCGGGATGGCCCCCCGAGGAGAGGGATGGACCAAGCAGATGCTGGGGGAGTGTTTCCCCCCTAATCCCCTGGTCCGGTCCCTGCTGCGTAAACACTCTGTACAGCTTTGCAAACAGATTGAACCATGGCTGAGCTGGAGGGAGGCAAAGAGCTTAGGGGGTTCGGCGGAGCCAGCGCCGGGATTTGTGCGATTTACCCACCCCCGTGCCGGCGGGAGGTTCCCGGGGAGCCGCTGGGATGGGGAGCCTGCTCCCAGTTCCACTGGGCTGGGTGCGGGGAGAGGACCTTGCCCTCCCCTGGGGCAGGCAGGGCGCAGGGAACGGGGTGGCGGGGGCCACGGATCCCCGGTTGGACCCCGGTCTCATCCCCAGCGCCCATCCCCAAAGCGCATCCAAGGGGACCAAGCGCCGGTGGCGTGGCATTGCCAGCTCCTAGGCTCCAAGGACTGGGGTGGCTCGGCGGGATGCCAGGCAGAGGGACTGGGGGGTGCTGCAGGGACACCCCCCCGCCCCGCACAGCCACGTCTCAGGGACTCCAGGAAAGAAGAGACTGATCCTAAAGGCCACAGACGTGCAAACGGTGGGTTGGTTTCCAGCACAGGGCACAGGGTGGGAGCCTGCAGGTCCCAGCTTTGCACTAAGCCCAGTTTAACCCTTGGTGCCGGCTGGGTGCAGACAAGCTGCGTCCTGGCACATCCCAGTTTCCCCAGGGTCAAGCCTGCTGCCACCACGGTGATCCTCTCCGGACCGTACATGGCTCCTCTCCCCCTGGCCCGCACTAATCAGCAGAAAGTTAGTTGCCAAAATCTGATGTCCCCAAGGGGGAAAAGACGATTAACTCAAGAATCAACAGTCTGATATTTCGGCTTAGTGGGAAAATCCTCGTGGTTTCCCAAGCTGGGCACATTAGGAGCTCAGTGGCTCACAGTGTTATCAGATTACAAACAATATCAGAATTACAGCTTTTAAATCTGAGGTTTAAAAAGACTTAGCAATTATACAGCTCTGGGTACTCTCATCCCGCTGTGGAAACCAGGGCAACTTGGAGCCAGGCCCCTCAGACCGAACCCGTGCTCCCAACCGTGGTTTTTCCCGGGTGAGGTGGGGAGTCCCCTTCCACGGACACCACCACCGTTGGCCAAGCTGCACGTCCAACTGGTGCTGGACACCCCAACCGCTGCCATGGGAATAATGCCTCGGGTGGGATGGGGGATGAAGCTTCCCTCCCTTGGGGTCTTGTCTACCTGTCCACAGAAGGTTGTTTCCAACTGGCCTTTTCAGCTCTGACGGTCATCCTTCACCTTGCACCTTCCCCAGCTGGCTTTCTCTTTCCAGTATCCTTAAAAAAAAAAAAAAAAAAAAAAAAAAAATAAAAAAAGAGTCCTGGTTTTCCCGTGAGCTCCCCCAAGGGTGGGGGTGGCTGCTGGGGTGCCAGCGAAGGGCTGGAAGGGCAGCTCTGCCATCCAAGCCAACCTCCACGTGAACCCCCACATGAAGACACGGGTGGAGTTAAAGCAAAGCTGTCGAAGGCCAAGAGGTGTCTGGACCTGCCTCGACACTGACCCCAAACCAGTGCTCGCCCAGGAACTGGAGCCGGAGGAGCTGGAGGAGATGGTGACCCATGGGATGTTTCTGATACCTGCTCCAGCCTCCCTGGGCTTTGCATCCTCCAGCCCCACCTGTGTCATCATTTATAACAAAGGCTCCTTTGTCCTTGAGGCTAATTAGTCATTAAGGCTACCTGAGTGCAGGTGATGGACTCCCAGGGCTCAGCTCCTGGGCCCCGGCATTTCTGTGGGTCCCCCCTGGGCTGGTGGCCACTGGCCCCAGTAGCCTTCGAGCACCCAGCCCCTGCCTGCCCTGTCCCCGTCCCCCCCCAGCTGTGAGACCTCTCCCAGCCTCCCCCCCATGCTGGGAGGACACAGAAGGGGGCACTGCAGGGATCTGCCAAGGCACGGGGTGCAGAGGGAACCCCCCCAGGGGACAACTTGCCCCCTTGGTTCCCCGGTGCCGGGGAGCGTGTGATGCAGCGAGCTCGCCAGTTCTCAGCCCGTCACCGCAGTCTCAGCACTGCCAAATCCTGCAAAGCCCCCGGGGCCGGTGGCGGGGGGGGGGGAGCAGAATTAAAGAAGCCCAAGTGCCAGCCAGCATTGAGCCACGACCCCGGAGCATCTCGTGGAGCGCTCGCCCTACGCGCACCCCCACGCACACACGCAGGGATATTCCCTCCCCCCCCAAACCCCCCCAAACACGCGTCCCGGGGGGTCCAGCCGTGCTGTCGCAGCCCCGCGGGAGCAGGGAAGCGTTGGCCCCCGCCTGGCACAGCTCCCTGCCCTCCTGGCACAGGCTGGGGCTGCTGGAAAGGGCCATTCCCCTGCTGTCGGGTGCACACGTGCCCGGGGGGACCTGGCACCGAGACGGGCTTGGCTACTAGCCAGCGAGCGAGGGGCCGGGGCGGGGGGGGGGGGGGGGGGGCCGGGGGGCACAGCTGGACCTTGGGCACCAGCGGGCAGCCGGCCGCTGTCCTTATCCCAGCGCTCCCAGAGCATCATTGCGGGGCCGGGAGGGAGCGTGGCCGCGGGTGTGTGCGCACACGTGCGTGTCTGGGGGTGTCCGGGGTGTGGGGGTGTAAGGGAAGCCGGGGGGTGTGGGGTGGGGGGTGGTGTGTGGGGGGGCTGTTGGGTGCAGAGAGCTGTGTGGGAAGGTTGGGAGCCGGCACATGCTCGTTCCGGCACGCGTGTGGCCCTGTGTGCACGTGTGTGTAAGCGGCGGAGCCTTCGCCGCGTGTGGGTGCAGCTATAGGTTGTGCATACGGGCTTGGGGGGGGGGGGGGGGGCTCCCCTTTTCCACAGGCTGCAATAAGGGTAAGACCCAACCCCAGGTAGGTGCCCCCCCCCCCCAAGTTTGCTTCCCAGAGCATCTCCCCACTTGCCGGTGGGTGGGTGGGTGGGGTGGGGGGCGGGCACACAAGCTCCCCTCTCCTCTCCAGCCCCCTGCCCACCTCAGCATCCCCCCGCACCCCCCCCCCCCCAGCCCTCTGCAAGCGCGGCTGCAGCTGCGGGTCCCCCCCCAGAGAGCCCCCCCCTCCCTTCCCATCCTCAGAGAACCCCCCCCCGCCTCGCCCCGCGTGGGGCAGCGGCAGCCGTGTGCCGGGCACAGCTTGCGGGGGGGGGGGGACGAGGAGCTCGGCAGATCCCACCGGGCTCCCGGCAGCAGCCGGCACGCGGGGCCAGGGGACGGAGAGGCACTGAGCTGTGCGAGGACACGTGGAGAGTGGGGTCCCCCCACGCGAGGTGCAGCCAGAAGCTGCTTTGGGGTTTGGTTTGTTTTTTTGTTTTTTTTTTTTGTTTTGTTTTTTTACTGGGTAATGACGATTCGGGGGGTGCTGCGGGGGGCTGGACCACGCACAGCCCCTCTCTCAGTTCGGGGGGGGAAGCTTAGACGGGGTGAAACCAGGATGTCCACGGGGCTTTCACGGAGCGGGTGGGACGGGTCCCAGAGCTTTTCCACGGTCACGGGGGGGAAAGTTGACCCGCGTGGGCGTGCGCTTGCACGGGCACGTCTCCCCGTGTGCGTGGACGCGTGCGGTTTGCACCAGCGCGGGCGCACACGCAGGCCCCCCCGCGGGATGGGGGGCATCGGCGTGCCCACGGGCAATCACACGCGTGTGACGCTTGTGTGTGCGTGCACGCCCGCCTCCGTGGCTACGCGTGTGCTCGTGACAGGCACCCCGGGAACGCTGGGGCCAGACGGGCCGAGCCGGCAGCACCCCTGTGTTAAATGCACCCACCAAACGAGCCCCCCAGCACCCACCCCCACCCCACGCCTCCGGAGGTGACCTTCCCAGGGAGTCCCATGGCCAGCACTAGCCACCAGCAGCAGCCCACGGAGCCCAGCCCCAAGGTCAGGGATCCCAGTTGGACCGCAGCACAGGGGGGTTCGGATTTTCCAGTCCCCCCCCCACCCCAGGCAGCCCCTCACCACCACGCTGAGGACCACAAAAAAAGAGACAACAGCCCTGGGGCGACGCTGCTTGAAACAAGACCACAACTTTATTTGAGCTAAAACCCCGTTTCTGCTTTCTTTACAAAAGGATAAACATTTGCTCTCGGTACAAAAGGGGAGAAGCCCCAGGGGCCCAGGGGCTGGGCAGGGACCTCCGGAGCTCAAGTCATCTCCAAATTCCCAACTTTATACAAAACACCTCTGCAAAACAGGGAGGTTGGGCCAGCCGGGCTCACAAGGCCAGTGGGACATCAAAAATAGTTGCCGGAATTTTCTTGAAAACAAAAATAGTTGCATAGCCTTTAAAAGTTATTGCTCATATAGAAATACAAGGGATGAGCTGGGAGCTGCTGGGCACAATCAGCCTCCGAAACCCAAGAAATGGCCGTGTTAAATGTGTAGTTCAACATTAAATATGTAACCCCTTGGTTAAATACTTGCTTTCATCACCAGAAAATAGACCGCGAGGGCGGGAAGAAAATAAATTAAATAAATAATGGCTAATAAATAATCCTGGAGCGACAGCACTGCAAAAACCACACGTCTCCACAAAGCTAACTCCAACTAAGCACTTGGAAGTCAACTGGAAAATGAGGAGGTTATTTAGCACATTCCACATTTCATGTAAAATGGAAGGAAATAAATTAGACCCCCCACCCACACGCGCGCGCGCACAGTAAATAATAAATAAAACAGGAAATTAAGACACACTTCTTTTGGCAGGATGTGTGCGGGACACGGGTCGTGATAAATGACACTACAGACCGCAGGAAGACGTGGCCCTAGTCAGGAGCAAGGGTTTGGCGGGAGAGCTCCTCTTCCAGCCGGGATATTTGGGCTCTGAAAGACCAATGGTCCCTTAATGAGTTTTCGAGAGCCGCGTGCTGCTGATCTCACGCTGGCCGTAGGGCACAGGCGAGGTCTGGGGCTCAGAAGAGGACGGGCAGCAGGGCTCAGAGCAGGAGAGGGGTGGAGGGACCATCAGGGAGAAGCTCTGAGCCTGGCCGGACCGTGTCATCCAGGGATATCCAAGGATAAGGTTCTCCGTTGGGTGGGAAGCTTCAAGGAGGAGCAACCGTGTTGGTCTTTTGCAAGTGGTCTGGAGTATTCCCACCTCTGCCAGTCCGCCCGGCCACGGCTGGACTGGGAGAACCACGATCCCATCAGAGCCTGCGGAAGGGGAACTGGTCATCCCGAGGGGCAAGAGGGGTTTGTTGCCACCTGATGAGAGGCGGAGGGGTGCCCACGCCCCACCACCCCAAAAAAGGGAGGAAAAGGAGCCGTCGCGTCTTGGCAACGGACGACCCCGAGTGCTGGAGCACCTTCAGGCAGAAAGTCCTGCAGGGTGAAGCCACCTTCATGAGCGTCTCTGGGGGAGAGGGAGGCGACGGTTCAGCTTTCGGTGGCGGCTGCTCAGCTGTCAGGAAGGGTTCGCGTGGCTCCTGGGGACAGCTCGGGAATCAGCAAGGTGGCACCAGTGCAGACCTGCTGGGAGAGGACCGGAGGGCCAGCTGAACCTCCCACAGCCCTGTCCTGCAGAGATGCTCAGAAGTCCCTCACCCCGTAGCGACGACACCGCTCTGGTTGTGTCCGTTCTAGAAGCAGCTCCGCGACGCGGCTGAACTTCTCTCCGTGTCAAGAATTTGGGTCTAACTCTGCTCTGCTATTCATTGAAGACGGCGTTGAGCTGAGGCCCGGCCACGTGGTGGGGGTAGGACTCGTAGCTCATGTCTATGGGGATCTCGTAGCGGGGCACTGTGTTTTGGAAGTGAGAGGCATGTCCGTGTGCTCCAGCCAGGCTGACTGAGGGATAGTGGGCCACGAAGGGGTAGGATTTCTCCAGGTCTGGAGACCCATCTTGCTTCAAGGAGAAGTTCCCGCTGATGCTCAGGGGCGGCGTCAGGGGACCCTCGTAGGGGGGAGTGGTGCAGTCAGAGGGATGGTTTCCAAAAGAAGCATCCACCAAGGTCTTGAAGGTCGGAGGCTTTAAATGCAGCAGATGTGTCTCCATGGTCCCGTAGGGTGGGCTTGGGAGCCCCGGGGACTGGTAGCTGAAGGAGTGGCTGGATACGGCCGATTCGCACACCGGCGACTTTTCTTCATGCTTCTCCAGGAACAAGGTCTGCGGTCCCAGCTGCAGACAGCCAGCCACCAGGTTGCTGGTGGGCTGGGACAAGCCCTTGCAGAGCATCTCCACGAAGCTCTTCCCTTCAGGAGTCTGCCCCGTCTCGAGCACCTCAGAGAGAGCCCAGATGTAGTTCCTTGCAAGCCTCAGTGTCTCAATCTTGGACAATTTCTGAGTCTTGGAGTAGCAGGGCATCACCCTCCGCAGGTTGTCGAGAGCATCATTCAGACCGTGCATCCGCGTGCGCTCCCGGGCATTGGCCTTCACCCGCCGGGCCCTGAACCGCTCCAGCCTCGCCTTGGTCATTTTCTTCTTCTTTGGTCCTCTTCTCTTCGGCTTTTCCCCATCATCCTCTTCCTCCTCTTCTTCCTCAACGCTGTCGTGCTCTTCATTCAAGCCAGACATCATTCCAAAAGGACCTTGCCTGCCGTCCTCTTCCTTCAGCTCAGCTTTGGAGCTCAACGCTTCATCCATCCAGGCTTGGGTGCTCACAAGCTCCGCCATCTCTTTGGGCTTGGCATACGTCTTGGTCATCTCTGATCCCTGCAACAAAGGGACAAGGAGATGTTAGCAAATTCCAGCAGAAGAGTCGCTCGATACGCTGAGGGCACTAGGAACTGAGGTCAAAATGATCTTCCAGAGACATCAAGTGCTTTCTGTCCACCAGTGGTACCTACAGAGTCTATTTATCCATCATCTATCTATTTATCTATCTGCCAGAATTTCTGGTGAATTTTTGGGGGAGTCACTGAAGCCTCTCCCTGGAGCCCAGCAGTTCTTTTCCAGGGCTCAGAGCTTCCAACAATACAATTTTGGGGTTATTTCCACACATGTGTCCCTCCCCTCTTGGCTCCAACCCTGATTGTCATGTTGTGCATTGCAAAAGGGAGCCTGAAAGTAAAGGTCTTCTGCTGGGCTTTTCCTGCCGGAGCTCTTTTAACCTGAGCACATTTGCTTGAACCTTCGTTTCCCTCTGCCATAACGAACACGGTCACACCGCCCAAAACCAGCCTGGGTTTCATGTTAATCGCCCCCCCCCAGATCCTGTCATCGTGCCTGACTCATTTAATAAAGCTTAACATCTAAGCAGCTTTGCTGAAAGTGTGCTGCCCAAGCCCTGGCTCCACCGCCCCGTCCACCCCACGTGGAAAAACCCACTTTTAATATGAGTGATGGGGCTTGCAGGCTGGATTAGAGTGTTAATTGCTGCACACAGCCATCGTATCCCCGGAGGACCATGTGGCCCCAATTAACTCTTCAGCAGAGTAAGAGGGGTCTATCAAGGTGCCGGGAAATCTGGTGGGTGAATGTGGGGAAGGACCATCTTCAGGACGAGTGGAGCTGGTCCAGACACCTTCTGCCAGCATCCTGGTGGGACCACGGGGCTGCGCCAGCTCTGCGTGGTGAGGACAGCCCAGAAGCAGCTCAGGATCTGCCCCAAAACCCCGCCGGGTTGCAATCCGAGAGCTAATTTCACTCTACCCTGGGGGACCCCCTCTCGCACGCAGCAGCCCCCATCCCCTGCCAGCCCCGGGCACCAGAATCCACCCCAGAAGAAAATCACCAGGTTCAAGAGGTGAGCCCGGCATCTTCCTCCCTTCCCTGCACTTTGCGGCGCAGTATTCGCCTGGAAATGTTTTAAAAGGTTGTCTTTTGGGAAATCCAGTTTGATTTTTTAGGGATTTTCCTCTCTTTCTCCAGAATACTGATTAAAAAAAAAAAAAAAAAAAAAAAAAGGGGGGGGAACAGTAGACAAAGAAGGAATTGCCTGATGAAGTCACCCTGGTAGTTTCCCAGTTTCCCAAGTAAGGAGGCATTGGGAACCCACTGGGAAATGGGAAGCTTGTCCAGCCCTGTTATTTTGGATATCTTTCCTTTTCAAACGTCTCCATCCCACATTGCCTGAAAGAACCACAAGAAATCTACTGCAGGAGAAAGCCTGCTGTAGCCGAAAACTTAGATTTTCAAGTAGGGATGGCTCAGCTCAGAGCAGAGGAAGATGTTCTCCCTTTGTGTCACCAGCACTGAGCTCCCATCCCAAAATGAGGGGGTTCAATTCCTTTTCCTTTCCTGTAGGACCAGGAACTTGGTTTCAACCCTCCACTGGTTTCCTTCCAAGGGACTCGATTCCCCCAGAGGAGGACAGTTGGTTCAGGACAAAGATTGACCGACTCCAGCCCCTGGTACGAAGACCCTGACCCCGGACAGGGCCATCCAAAGCAGGAAAAACCCAGAGGGCTGAGGGGGAGGATGCAGGGAAGATGCTGGCACAAGAGTCAGAATCAAAACGGGCAGCTGGGGCCGGGAATTCATCACGGAGAGGGGTAGGAGGGAGAATACACCCCCCAAGCAGACCATGAAAATTAGGATTTACTTGAGACCGCGGCGCCATGTCCTGCCTGGGAACGCAGCAAGATGTGGCCCAGCTGGACGTGGACCTGGTGGGTTCTGGCTGCAGGGCGGATTAAAAACCCTACAGCTGCTCCATCGGCTCCAGCACAGCCAGCGGGGTGGTTACGGGGGCACTGGTGTTGGCTGTGCTGGACCCAGTGCTGCCCAGAGCTCCCAGTCCCACCCTCAGCCAACTGGGGTGTTTTTTTTGGAGCGGGGGATCTGCTCAAAGACAGCCCTACGGCATCCCTGGAAAAGGGGGAGGAAGGTGGGGGATGCTTGTTTCCTCCCTGTTGGGGTCCTGGGGAACCCCGAGCAGGACTCACTGGGGAAGGGGATCCCCTTGCAGAGTATCAGGTACCCCGACCGGGCTCCCCTCCCCGGGCTGTCCCCTCTGGGAGCGGAGAAACAAAAGCCGGGGGCTGGAGCAGGTCCTTCATCACCTCCTTCACCTTCATCACCTCCATCCCCAGCGAAATCCCGTCCCCGACGTGGCCGGGGGTGGCCGGACCTGCTGCCAGCCCGTGGCCGGCCCCGAGACAGGGCAGAGCCCCCCACCCCGGGGGTCCCCGCTCGGCCCCGGGGCTGCGGCTCCATCCCCGACGGCTGCGGGGAGCACGGGGGGGGGGGGAAGACATGGCTGGGGCTCGGCTCCATCCCACCCTTCACCCTTGCACCCTCGGCGGGTCCCCTCGAAGGGTGCAAACCCCACCCCGGGACGGGGTTCCGCTGCTCTGCCGTCGGGGCAGAGCCCCCCACGCCCTCCCGGAGGGTCACCCGGGGAACCGGGGGCACCGAGCGGCCGCGGAGCCCCGTCGGAGGTGCCGACACGTCCCTTCGGGTCTCCCGCACCCTCGGGGGGGGGTCCAGGTCCGTCCTTACCTGGGTACCGGAGCGAGTCCCCGCTGTCACTTGCCCGGGCGCATGGTGCCTCCAGCCCCGGGGGCGCGGGCAGCTCCCGCGGCGGCGGCACCGGGGGCGGCACCGGGAGCGGGCAGCTCCGCTCTCGGGCGGTTTTGAGAGCTCCGCGCTGCCGGCGGCTCCTGCCCGGCCGCGGATCCCGCGTGGCTCCTCCCACGGGGGGGAGGTGGCCGAGTCCGGCTCCTCCTGCCGCCCCACCGGGGCCCCGACGGCAACCCCGGGCATACCTGGCTGGGTGTCCCCCCCCACCCCGAGTGGGCACCCCCGGTCCCTGGGCATCTCTGGTCGGGTGCCCCTCGACGAGCACCCTCGGGTGGGTATGCTGGCCAGGGTCCCCTGGTTGGGCACCCGTGGGTGAGCATCCCTGGACCAGCATCCTTGGGTGAGCACCCTGGGATGAGCCACCTGGGATGAGCACCCCTGGGTGGGCACCCATGTGTGAGCATCGCTGGATCGGTATCCCTGGACCAGCACCCTTGGGTGAACACCCTGGGATGAGCACCCCAGGATAAGCATCATTGGATGGACACCCCTGAATGAGCACCCCTGGATGGGCACCCATGGGTGAGCATCCCTGGATCGGTATCCCCAGACCAGCACCCTTGGGTGAGCACCCTGGGATGAACCCCCCTGGATGAGCTCCATTGGGTGGGCACCCCTGAATGAGAACCCCTAAATGGAGACCCCTGGGTGGGCACCCCTAAATGGGCACCCCTGGATGAGGACCCCTGGACGGGCTCCCCATCTTGCCCAGCACCAGCACAGACCCTGCCACGCAGCTCCCTCCACGGGGGGAGTCACCTGGGGTTGTAAGGGGGGGGGGGGGGTCCCCATCTGACACGGCACAGCCAAGCATGAGGTGACAGTGACATGGGGCTGCTGGGGTCTCAGACTTGGGTGTCACCACCCGCCGTCCCCCCCTCAGCCGGCCGCTGCCATGGGGGTGACACCCGGCCCTGGGTGACGCTGGCTCCATCCCAGGTGCTGGGGGTGGATGCGGGGCCGCAGCTCCCTCCCAGTTGTAATGAGAGAGCAAAGGGGGAGTAATTAGTGGCTGGTAGAGCCAGAAGGGGCCCAGCTGAGCTCTCCGCTGCCCAGACAAGGGAAGGGGCCCCGGGCTCCGCAGCCCCCCGGCCGGTGAGGGGGGGTGATGGAAAAAGACCCCCCTCATTAATTAAAGGACAGGCGTCACGGGTCGCCTTGCTCCAGGACCGCGGGGGCTGCAGCCACCCAGCCTGGGGAAAGGGCTGGGCTGGGACCCCCTGCAGCAGCAGGGCTGGAAGCGGGGGACAGCGGTGGCACCCCAAAAGTCATCCCCCCCCAACAAACACACACACACCCCCATTCCTGCCCGGACTCAGGTCCCAGAGCTCAGCATCGCCACGTGGGATCCTCCCCGCACGCGCCAGCCCGCAGGACCCTTCACATTAATTTAGAGCGCTTGCAATCATGTCTCCGGCAGCCTGGGATTACAGGGAATACTAATTAATTCATTAGTGGATTCATGGCTTACTTCCCACCGCCGGGCTGGGACGGGCAGGGCAAGCAGGAACAGATTGTGGCCAATAAATCTGCCTGTTGCCACACTGCCCGGCTCGGCGACGGCTTCGTCCCCTCCCTGACAGATGGCTCCAACAGGTCCGGGCACCCGCACAAAGGGGCCGGTGGGCGCTTGGAGAAGGGAGGAGGAGGAGGAGGAAGGAGGGGGGGACACGGTGAAACCTCCCCCCGGGGTCTGGCGGTGGCCCCCCGGATGCCGGGAGCGGGAGTGACCCCCGGGAGCGAGCGGGGCGACGGCGGGCCCATTGTCTGCCTGGCCACGTGCCGCTGGCTAATCCCATTGTGCGGGGGCTTCGCATCTGTTGGGGTTACGGGCGGCTCTGGGCAACCCCCCCCTCTTCTCCCCCCCCCCCCCCGGGGGACTCCTCTCGCAAGATGTTCAACCTTTCCCTCTCCTGCCTCCATCGCCAGTCCCGGGGACAAGCACCGCGGCCCCTCCGGGATGGGGAGCGAGCAGAAGGGGGTGGGACAGTGTGGCTGGGGTGGGGGTGCAGGCCCCCCCACCCACCCACCCACACTCACCCCGTCTCGGGTGGGTGCTGGGGGTCTCCGGGAGGGAAGCGCAACCGGGCGTTACCATTTACCATACCTGGTGAGCCCTGACCCCCAACCTGTGCCCACCCCAGAGACCTCCCACCCTCCCTGAGACCCCACCCCACCCCATGGGCCCTTCCCCTGTGTCCCCCCTCCTCACATGCCCCCTCGTGAGTGTCCCTCTCACCCCCCCACATACCTTTCCATCCCTCCCAGGAGTCCTCCAGCCCCCGTTTAACCCTCCCATCTCTCAGGGGTCCCCCCCTCAGCTCCCTCATCCCCTGCAGGTCCCCCACATCTCATCCCGTCCCCCCCCCCCCCATCGCCTTCCCACCACCCCCCATCGCTCCCCAGTCCATCTCGTTACCCCACACCCATCTCAGCTCGGGGTCACGGCTTGGGCACCCATCACCCTGCGTGTTCCCCCCCATGCTTGCTCAGTTTCCCTCTGCTGTGCCTCAGTTTCCCTCTGCTGTGGGGGCAGCGCAGACCACGAGGAACAGATTGCACCATCCCCGTGATGCCTAGAGAAGATGCGGCAGGTCCTAAGCTTGTCCACGTTACCCCCCCCCCCATCTGTTGGTCACGCACAAGGTGTCCCTCGCCCCGTGGCCCTTCCCTGGCCCTCTGCAAGGAAATCTCCTGTGGAAGCATCATCCTTCTCAGCTGCTCCACATCCCGGGGCTGCGACCACAGCGAGCAAGCCGCAATCCCAGCAGGGCTGAGGTGACGGGGGGGGGACTCGGGGGGACTTGGAGCAGGTCGTCCCAATGCCTTCAGGAATTGTCAAAAGGAGCAAGATTCGGGGTGTTCCACCTTGATGCTGCTTCACCTTGATGCTCCACCCTGGGATGCTCCACCTCAATGCTCCATCTTGATGATGCTCCACCTTGATACTCCACCATGGGATGTTGCACTCCAGTGATACCCTACCTGGGGATTCCCCACCTTGATGTTCCTCCACCCTGGGATGCTTCACCTCAGCGATGCTCCACCTGGGGTTGATCCATCTTGATGATCCACCCTGGGATGCTCCACCTCAATGCTCCACCTTGATGATGCTCCACCTTGATGATACTCCACTCTGGGATGCTCTACCTTGAAGTTGCTCCACCTTGATGCTCCACCCTGGGATGCTCCACCTCAATGCTCCACCTTGATGGTGCTCCACCTTGATGATACTCCACCCTGGGATGCTCTGCCTCAGTGATGCTCCACCTGGGGTTGATCCACCTTGATGCTCCACCCTGGGATGCTCCACCTTGATGATACTCCAGCCTGAGATGCTCCACCCTGGGATGCTCCACCTCAGTGCTCCATCTTGATGGTGAACCATCTTGATACTCCACCCTGGGATGTTCCACTGCAATGATATCCTACCTGGAGATTCTCCACCTTGACGTTACTCCACCCTGGGATGCTCCGCCTCAGTGATGCTCCACCCTGGGATGCTCTACTTTGATGATGCTCCATCTAGATGATGCTCCACCTGGGGATGCTCCACCTTGATACTCCACCCTGGGATGCTCCACCTCAATGCTCCACCTTGATGATGCTCCACTTCGCTGTTACTCTACCCTGGGATGCTCCACCTCGACAATACTCCATCTGGGGATGCTCCACCTCGATGTTACTCCACCCTGGGATGCTCCACCTCAATGCTGCTCCATCTGGAAAAGGGATGAAGCCACCACCCAGATACCCCAGGCAGAACACAAACGTACACAGACAAGGGGTAAAATTTGGGGATGACAACAAGCGGGGGAAGCTCATCCCCCTCCCTGTCCCCTTGTCCCACCAGCACCCTGGGCCACCACCCCCCACCCCAGCACCTCTCTCCATCCCCTAATCCCTTTGCCAGCCCCGGGTTTTGGAGGGGCCACGGCCTGGAAGGGAGGGTAATTGCCAGAGTAAATATTGTGAAAGCCAACGGCCGCCCCGGTGCCGGCTGCCCACCGCCCCCGCGCCCGGGCTGGCATTCCTGGGCCCATGCGGAAACGCAATTACCGCGTATTAACGGGGTCTAATTTAATCCCGGCAGCTGCGCCTGGGACGGCTGATTTGCATGACACTGGGGAATGCAATTAAAGAGAAATCAGGGGCTGGGGGGCCCGGCGGGGCAGCGGGGGGCCGGGGGGGGGGGGGGGGCTGCGGCCAGCGCTCGCTGACCCGTGTTTGTCAATTTGAGCGATGGTGGCACCGGGGAGAGGTGGCGGGGGGGGGGGGGTGTGGGGGTGTGTGCGTGTGTGTGACAAAGGGATGTTGTCCCTGGGGTCCCCCAGCAGTTCGGGGGGGGGGGGGGGGGGGGGATGTCTCCCAAACCCCACTGGTGGCCCAACCATGGGGGCCAGTTGCCTGCAAAGAGTTTCACCACCCCGATGGCTGTTGGCACAGGAGAAGGGACATGTCAGGGGTTGGGGACCCTCTGTGGGGACCAGCTGCATCCCCAGCTCTTGCTGCAGCACTCCTCTTGCCCCCCAAAACCTCCAGATGTGGGGCACAGAGGACAGGGGCGCCCAGTGTGTCCCGATGCTACGGGGTGTTCTGGGGATGGATGAGTCTGAGCCTCTCACACGGCTCCTTGACTCAGTTTCCCCTGTCCAGCCCAGGGTTGCTCCCCTGGTTTTCCCACTTTCTGGGGGTTCTTGAGCCCCTCGATGCCTCCCAGCTCATCTGGGAACTTCAGCATCAGCCTGGGTGAAGCCAGGACGTCCCCAGGGCTCAGGGGGGACCCCATTGCCAGAGCTCTCTGGAGAGGAGAGGGGTGCAATGCCCAGCATCCTCTCGAGAAAAAGGGTTTTCAGGGTAGGGTAAGAAATTTTTCCAGCCCTGCTGGGGCAGAAACCCCCTGAGGCTCAGCCCTGAGAGGGGTTTTTCCTCCTGGAGGTGCAGCCACAGCAGCAAGCTCATAGTGGGGGGTGTCCTGGGTGGGCTGGGGACACACAAACCCGGCTGCTGAGGAGCAGAATCCCACCCGCCACGTCCCAGTCCCCCTGCCCCACACATGGCAGGTCCTGGGGGGTTCCCCACGCTGAGCGGTTCCTGCACAGAGCTACCCCAGAGGGCACCGTCAAACGGGGGGGTGCAGGCAAAGCACCCCCGACCCGCTGTCGGGGCGCCTGGGACGAGCAGTTGGCCCACTGACCCCCGCCCCTGCTTTGCACCTCAATGAAGGCCCCCACGTTGGTGTATTTTGGCAGAAGGGGTGCTGCACCCACCTGGGCTCAAACGGCATTTGCTCGTGGGCCTGGGGGGGGGGGGCCAGTCCAGCCCCACTCCATCGCTCCTCGACAGCCCTGGGGGGGGGGCTCCAGCCCCAGGCAGCTCTTTGCCCTCCCAGGTTGCCTGCGAGCAGGACCAGCTTTTTTTTTCTTTTTTTTTTTTTCTTTTTTTTTTTTTTTGATCCCTTTGCTCCCCTGCTTGCTCCAAAACTCCCCAGGATGCTCAGTCCAGCGCCCAGCCTCCCCGCCCACATGCTGGAATTTTGATAACGAGATATTTTCTTCTATAACGGCTGCAGAGCAGCCCCGGACAGTCCTGGGTCACAAGCGGGAGCTGCGCAATTCCCAGAGGAAAAGCCACGATCTGTCCCAGGTCACGGCAGCACACGCAGCCACCGCGTCACCCCGCTGCCCTCGGGGACTGTCACACCCCCGGGGGAGGTTGCAGCCCTGTCACACGCGTGTGCAACGGTTCAGAGCCCGAAGCGGAGCCGGCCGAGCGCCGGCCGCGCATCCCCGGGCGGGAGCTGACATCTGCTGGTAAGAAACCTCAGCAGCCGACAGCCCCGGGGGGTGCCCCCCCCCCCCCTCCCCTTCCCGCTCGGGGTGCTCGCCGGGCCCGCATCTGGGCCGCCCCACAAATTTGGGAGACGCCGGAGCCTCGGACACGTGGAAATCCTGGAGCAGGTCGGCTCATGCAAACCTGTGCGTCTTCCACCATGAAGGATCAGAGGCAGCACGGTCCTGGGGGTACTGGGCAGATTTGGGGAGCTGGGACATGGGGTACAGCACAGTCCTGGGGATGCTGGGCAGATTTGGGGAGCTGGGGCATGGGGTACAGCACAGTCCTGGGGGTACTGGGCAGATGTGGGGAGCTGGGACATGGGGTACAGCACCGTCCTGGAGATGCTGGGCAAATCTGGGGAGCTGGGACATGGGGTACAGCACAGCCCTGGGGATGCTGGGCAGATCTGGGGAGCTGGGGCATGGGGTACAGCACAGTCCTGGGGGTACTGGGCAGATTTGGGGAGCTGGGACGTGGGGTACAGCACAGCCCTGGGGATACTGGGCAGATCTGGGGAGCTGGGACATGGGGTACAGCACAGCCCTGGGGTACGGGGCAGATCTGGGGAGCTGGTACATGGGGTACAGCACAGTCCTGGGGATGCTGGGCAGATCTGGGGAGCTGGGACATGGGGTACAGCACAGCCCTGGGGTACGGGGCAGATTTGGGGAGCTGGGACATGGGGTACAGCACAGTCCTGGGGGTACAGGGCAGATTTGGAGAGCTGGGACATGGGGTACAGCACTGCCCTGGGGATGCCAGGCAGATCTGGGGAGCTGGGACATGGGGTACAGCACAGTCCTGGGGGTACTGGGCAGATCTGAGGAGCTGGGACATGGGGTACAGCACAGTCCTGGGGTCACATGGCAGATTTGGGGAGCCAGGACATGGGGTACAGCACAGCCCTGGGGATGCTGGGCAGATTTGGGCAGCCAGGACATGGGGTACAGCACAGTCCTGGAGTCACAGGGCAGGTTTGGGGTTCCAGGATATGGGGGTTCCAGGATATGGGGTGCAACACAGCCCTGGGCTCACAGGACATTGGGATGGGCATTGCCCTGTGCACAGCCCCCCCTTCCCTGAGTGCAGCCCCACAGCAGCCCCATCCCCCCCCACCCCACCCCCTGAACCCTCAGGATGGGGACAAAATGACCCCAAAAGGGTGAGGGCATCGGCGGGGGGGGGGGGGGGGTGTGCTGGCTTCTTAGGGCCGTATCCATCCCGGTAAAGAGCCTGTGGGGCTCTGCCTGGAGCCTGCCCCCCAAATCCCCAGAGGCTGGAGTCACCCATCCCCCTGCCCCCAGCCAGGCTCTGCAGGAGGGAAAGGAGGAGGAGGAGGAGGAGGAGGAGGAGGAGGAGGAGGAGGAGGCGGAGGAGGAAGATGTCTTGGCACAGGCAGCAACACTGCTGCCTGGACGGCAGCCACGGGCCCCAGATGTTGAGCTGCGGGCACGGCTTTGCCCGGAGCCGCCGTCTCTGCCCGTTTGGCAACCTCCTCGCCCAGCTGCCTCCCCGGCTCCTCCGGCTCCGCAGCCGGGGCCACCGTGTCCCCGTCCCCCCCCCCGGAGCATCTCTGGCCCCCAGGCCCCCGGGACCGGCGGCAGCGAGGAGCTGCCACGGCACCTGGGCCAGCCTGGCCCCGACCCAGGAGCGGAGATTCCGGCATCCCCAGGGGGGTTACACGGTGAGGGGGCAGCTCAGGGAGAGCATCCCTAGGGAAAAGGAGCCCCAACACCTCCCCGGGGCACTGGGATCCAGTCGAGGAGCTGGAGGAGCAGCGGAGGGGGATGATCACCATGGTCAGAGCATCCCCCCAAGGGGACAAAGGGTTGCTCTTCGGAACGCGGATTTTCTGAGAATTTATAACTAAATCTATTAATTGCTTTATGAGCTAAAATTAATTACGAGTGGGTCCTCAAAGGGCTGCTGCTCTGCGTCAGGTCGTTAGGTCCGGCTGACAGGAATAACAGTAAATTGAGTTAACTGAAATAATTGCGGTGACGTCTCCCAGCCAGCTGGGCCGGCTCCAGGCTCAGCACGGCTCCGAGCTCCGTCTTCAAACTTGCACGTGGAGGTCGTGGGTGCTCCTGGGGGGCGGGGTGGGGGGCCGGAGCAGGAGGTGACGTCCTGGGACACTGCGGTGTCCCCGATGCCACCTGCCCTCTCCTCGAAAGGAAGGAGAGCCAAAGATCCTCTGCGAGATGCGCCCTGGCACCACGTCCATACCCAGCTCCCGCCTAGGGATGCTACGGAGCTGGAAAAAAAAAAAAAATCTCTGAAGCCTCAGAGCTGTCAGATGGAGGTTGTCCCCTGGCTCCAGTGCCCCCCAGTTCCCCCCGTTGCAGTTACTGGGACCCCAAAGTCTGGGGTCACCAGCTCCCAGGCAGCACCATCCAGCTGCCCCGAGCAGCCTAGCTCAGGGGTTTTCCGCTCAGCCCAACACAAATCCCTTTTTGAGGTCAGTTTTCAAGGTTTAGGGACAATGCCACACCTCGCTTGGTGCGATCGGCGAGCCCGAGCGAGCCTTTCACGCCGGATTACACCGCCCGGCACAAACCCAGGAGGGCTCTGTCAGCCGGAGTCTAATTTAAGCTTCACTCCATCCCCAGCAAATCCATCGCTAATAACGCACTAACCCACCTCGGGGAACAATTACGGGGCGAGGAGCTGTCAGGAAGAACTTGTGCCATTTCCCCGGGGACGTCCCACTCTGCGGAGAGCGGCAGCGCCGCCGCAGCCCAGCTCTCGGTGTCCTCGCCAGGAGCTTTTTTCCTGGGTTAAAAAAAAAAAAAAAAAAAAAAAAAGAAAAAAAAGAAAAAAGAAAAAAAGCTGTTTTTTAAGATGAGATTTCTCTCACCTGCAGTGGGAAGCCGGAGGTGGCCGCTGGAGTTGTCACTGCATACATTTATCCACCCCCTCTGCTTCCCTTGGCCAGCTTGGAGGTGGACTTTGCCATCTGAGAGCTCCTATGCGCTTGCACAATGCACCTTTTCCCTGCGAAACCGTGCAAAAAAAAAAAAAAAAATTTTAAAAAATTAAAAAAAAAAAAAAATAAAAACCAGCTTTATTTACTCAAAAAGCTGCTCAGAAATGCCAGGAGGGAGGCGGTGGTGAGATGTGTGCAGCAGCACGCACCCCTGCACCCAGCTGGAGGAAGAGCTGCCAGCCAAGGGGAGGAGGAGGAGGAGGAGGAGGCAGCTCTTTGCACCGGGATGAGGCATTTGCCTGCTCCAGGAGGTGCTGGGTTTATTCCTAGAAGGAATTTACCGGGGGGAAAAATCACTAATTTAGGGCATCCCACCACCGGTGAAGAGATGAGATGGGGCGGTCGTGGGTGACCAGGTTTTGTCCGTCCTCCAAGCAGAAGTGAAGCCATGAGATTCTTCTCACTGGTCTCCCGAGCTGGAAACCAGTAAGCACTGGTTCAGCAGCGCGCCCTGGTTTGCACGGGGATTTTGGGGGGGTACAACGACAAGCTGCACACCCCACGGAGCTCAGCCCTTCTCAGGACTGCTCCAGGCTTAGCCCGGACGGAGCCGTGTCTCTCCGGAACATCCCACGGCTCTGAAAAGACACGGGAGCTTTTCCCTCCCCCGTCCCTGGGATGATCACCCGCCTCCCACGGAGCTGCCGGCATCATCCTCATTGCCATGGCAACGAGCCCCCCCCCCCCTCCCCTCCCCATCCCCACCAAAGGCAGATTTTTGGCAGAGCAGGGGGTGTCAGAGCTGCAAATCCAACACCCCGGCCCCCACAGGACCTCCATGCGTGGAGGCGGGCGGGGGGGGGCAGGCACAGCCACATTTTGGACCCGGGGCCATGGCCAAGGTGGCCCATAGCTGGGGACAAGGACACCCCGGGTGGGAGGACACCCCCCATACCCGCCCCAAGGGGTGGTGGTCACCCCCGGCGTGATGAGTGGATGGAAAGGGGGGGGAAGCCGTTAGCCCCGAAGGGGACAGAAGATGCTGGATGTGACAGGGGTGGGCCGCCTGTCCCCACCACCCAATGTCACCTCGTGTCCCAGCCCTACTCACACCCCAGAGCATCGTTGTCCTTGCGCTGGAGGTGGGGACACGGAGCTGAGGCCCCCGAGAGAGGCCCCCGGGGACCAGCTCGAGCGGCGGGTGCCCATCGGGAAGGGGGTGGGAAGCGCCCCGGGAGCTAAAGAACCCCGCTAACGAGGGACAGAGCGCCTGGCACCCAAACCCTGGAAGGGGAATGAGAGTTTGGGGATGGGTTGGGGTCTCGGGGGGCTGTCTTTGCAGCACAGGCTCAAAGGCACAGCTGGATCCCGCCGGGACCCTGCGGTGGGAAGCCGTGGGGGTGGTCTCTGTACCCCATAAGGGCTGAGGATTGTGGCTGTAGGGCTGGTGGGTGTCCTGGGACCAGCACGGGTGGCACAGGGCTCGGCTGGCACCCGTCCCCGCCACCGGCACCCAAATCGAGTTCGGGGTGTCTGGGTTCACCCGGAGGCACTGCCGGGCCGGGTCTCGGTCCCTCGCGGTCGCGGTTACAGGCAAACACGAGGCGGGACAAGAGAGGAGGCGGTTGGGATGGGGGGGGGTTTTGCTTTATGGGGAGCTTCGGGCTGGAGCGACGCACGCACGCGGCGCGGGAAAAGCCACGGGACGAGGCGGGAGTGGAGCGGAGCCGGCGGCAGGGAGCTGAGCGACGCTTGTGCAGAGCCAGGGATGCTCGGAGGGAGGAGGGGGACGCATCCTGCCCCCCCCCGGGAACGCGCTGGCACCCGGGGCCAGCCCTAGGAGGGAGCCCCAAAATGTATCATGGAAGGGGAGCTGGTCCTGGGTCCCCCCACTGCCCCCAAACCTGCTCTGAGGCGGCCGTCCCAGCCCAGCGCTGGCTCCAGACGAGCCGTCGTGACACGTGGGGGTGTGGAGGTCCCTGGTGTGGGGTCAGGGGAGGGGTGGTGGGATGGTGGGGAGGTTTGGGGGGGTCGGGGGAGGACTGGTGGGATAGTGGGGAGGTCTGGTGAGGTGGCGGGGAGGTCTGGTGGGGCGGCGGGGTGGTCTGGGTGGGGTGATGGGGAGGACTGGTGAGACAGTGGGGAGGTCTGGTGGGGTGGTGGGGAGGACTGGTGAGACAGTGGGGAGGTCTGGTGGGGCGGCGGGGTGGTCTGGGGAGGTGGAGGGGAGGTTTGGGTGCTCAGTGCTCAGGGCAGGAGCAGAGAAGGAGCCGGGCACAGTCCTGGGCAGCCATGGGAGGTGGTGGGGGCTCCCAGAACCCCCCAGAAGAGCATCCCCCCACTCATCCCCCCACCCCCCACCCCCAAGCTCCATCCCTGCCAGTGACAGGACACCCCGTGTCCCCAGGCTCCCCGGGGAAGGACGGGACTTACGGTGCTGGCTGCTCGCTGATCACCTGGAAGAGAGAAAACACCACGGAGGTGAGACCTGACCCAGTCCCACCATCCCACCCTCACGGGAGCACCCTGCTGGCCCCCCAGCACCCACCCCACTACGTCCCCCACCATCATCCAGCACAGAGGAGTGGGAAGGAGCTGGGGACACCTCCGCTGAGACCCCTCCCGTCCCCCCACCTCTCCCCCCTTCCCCGCTCACCCGATGATGTTGGAACTCAGAACCATGAGCAGTTTGTCCAGCACGTCGATGAGAAGGGACAACACTCCCCCGCTCGCCTTCTCGGCTGCCTCAGCATCTGCGGGAAGAAACGGGGTTACCCGAGCACCCCGATGTGCTGTTAACAGGGTGCTCCTGGCCCACCCTGGCCAAGGCCCCCCCAGCCCCGAGGGGAGCTGCCTCTTGCTGTGGGGTTTGCGGGGAGCTGGGGGTGCTCGGACCCCGTGCGCCGTGTGGGTCGGACTCCTGCTCTTCCCTGCCTGCCTTGGAGGGAAGACAGGGATGCAGGAGCACCCTCAGCCCCAGGAAGAACCCCACCTTTAGCACAAAAAAAAAAAACAAAACCAAAAAAAAAAAAAAAAAAAACACAAAGAATTGCTCCCCAGAGGGCTCAAGGTCTTTTGGGGGGGTGCCTTACAGCCTGGCCAGCACCCCCCTGGGTGAGCAGGATTCCCAACTCACCGGAGCTTGCGGAGGGCATCTCATCCATAGGAACTGCAGGAGGAAGAGAGACAGCATCACCCACCCCGGTGGGGTGTCAGGACCCCCCACCAGGCACAAGACACCCCCCCACTCTGCACCCAACCGCTTGAAGAGATGACCTGACCCCCCCGCTCCTGCACCCCACTGGGGAGCACCCCGCGGGGACTTGCCCGACTCACGGCCAGCAGCCAGGCTGCCGGCGAGCCCGGCCAGCAGAAGGACGACCCAAAACTTCATCACCCCGGAGAATTTCGGACGATGGAGATGGTTGGGAGCCCCCCAGGGATGAGCCGGGGGCTGGGCCCCGTCCCTTATGAAGGCAGCGGGCGCCAATCGGAGGGGATGGGACGGCTCGAAGACGCACGGGATTTTCCAGGTGTGGGAAGGTGCCAGTGCCCGGGCGCCTGGCCAGGGGCAGGATTAGCCCGGATTAGCCCGGATTAGCTCAGATTAGCCCTGCAGCCCCTCCGGGCAGCACGGCCGACCCTGCTGCCAGCCCCGAGAGCACCCAAAGCAGCCCCAGCCCCGTTCCCAGGGCTCCAGGCCCTCCGTGTGCCGAGCAAATCCCGACTTCTCAAAGCCCCAACACCACATGTAGCTCCATGGCTCCCACTACATCATCCCAGCGCACTCCAATCACCCCAGTCCACCCCACACACAGCCCCCCAGTACACTCCTGTTCACCCCACAAGCCTCCCCCACACCCCATACTCTCCAAGCCCCCCACCCAGCTCACTCCCCAGCCCCTATACACCCCTCGACTGGCAGTCCCGCAGCCGCAGAGCTTTCTTGCTCATCACGGAGCATGTTTTTGGCTCCCGCGCTTTATTTCTCAGCACTTGACAGATGACAGACAGGGAGGGGACCCATGGGAGCGGCAGAGGTTTGGTGAGCTGGAGGGACACGTGAAGCCAGTCCCGGCCCCAGCAAGGAGTGGGGATGCGCTGGGGCGGTCGTGGTGATACACACAGCCCCTAAAACACAGAGGAAAGACGAGGGGAGGATGACTCTGCTCAGGAATTGGGGCAGGGCTGTGCTCGCAGTGTGGTAACAGGACAAAGATGCTGCGGGAGCATCCTCGCGGTCCACTCTGGCCCCAGCTCCTCCTCATTTCGGGGATGAGTGGGGCAGAGCATCTCTCTCCCCTTCTGGGGTTGCGGGTTGAGCTGGGAACATCTTCACTGATTCAGGGGATTAGCTGAGCCAAAGGAGGTTGGTGCTTTGAGGCCAAGGGAACGGACGGGAGGGACCACGAAGCTCCATGGGATGAGGACAAGCCAAGGCTCAGAGCTGAGGCTGCCGTGAGCTGCAAAAAAAAAAATAAAATAAAATAAAATAAAATAAAATAAAATAAAATAAAATAAAATAAAATAAAATAAAATAAAATAAAATAAAATAAAATAAAATAAAATAAAATAAAATAAAACAGCATGAATAATCTCCCCGGCACTTCTTAGCAAACCAACCCCGTCCAGAGCGTACGGGAGGTGGGGAGGGAGGGAGCCGTGTCAGGTCTCTCCAGATAAACGAGGGGGGAAGCGCGGCGGCTCGACAGCCCCCCTGTCAGCATCTCACCGCGGCCGGGGCGGCCGGAGCAGCCGAGCGTGACCCGCTGCCGTGCCGGCACTGACAGCGCTGGCGGCACGGCCGGGAGGGATCCGCCTGCTCGGTTTCAGACCACCAGCCTGCAAACGCACCAAAAAAAAAAAAAAAAGGTTTCGGTGAAACTTTGGGGGAGGATTGACGGAGGCGCCGACAGCAGGTCCCTGGGCTGGAGCTGGGTACGCAGGGACGTGGCCCTGGAGATGCTGGGTCATGGATGGGGGGGCTACTGGGAAGCAGATGGGGTGCTACTTGGGGGGGGGGGGGGGGGGGGCAGATGGGGTGCTGTAGCAAACCCGTACCCAGATGCAGGACACGTTTGCAGCTCCTGGCCTCTCCCCTGCCCCCCAAACAGTTCATGCTCCCCGTGGGAAGGTGCTCCCACGGCTCGGCCACATCATTCCTTCAGCCCTTGGGCAAGCAAACGCGCCCAGCTCTTTTTGCGTCAGGCTGTGGGTTGCTCATCCTTGAATTAAAATGCTCTCACAGCCTCAAGACTTTTCTTTTCAGTCTAAAACCTGCAAAATCGCGTTTTCCCTGCTCAGGTGGGGTCGCAGAAATAGCACAGCCTCTTTGCCAGAGCCCAGAGCTCAGAGAAGAGGACACTTAATCTCCTTGCACCCATAAATCACCGTCCCTGGTCCCAGGCAGAGCTTTTGCTGCCTCTTGGCTTCAGAGATGGGGGATAAATCCTCGGTATTTTCCATGCATTTCTCTGCCCAGTGCCTGAGGGAGGATTTGTGCCACATACCCGGCTTCTCAGGGGACCCTGTTCATTCCCAGTGGGCAGAGGAAGAAGAGCACCCAGCTCTGCCCTGGGGTGGGATTTCAGGCACCCGGATACAGGGTGCGGAGCCAAAACCCCCCCGGGGGGGAGCAGGTCGGAGCTGGGATCCTGGCTCAGGGAGATAATTCCCAAATACCCGGCATGGGGTGGCCGGGGAGCTCATCTGCTCTCCAGTGTAACTTCATTTTGATGCTGCACCATTTACCAGGTATTCCATCCCCCAGGATTAATTCTTCTCTGCCCTAAAAACCGCCGGCTCCCGCCTCAGAAGCACCGAGGGCTTCAACATTTGCATGAAATGTGATTAAACTGTTGCTCTCGTTTCCCCGGGTCCGGCAGCGAAGCTGGATGAAGATGTCCTGTCGTGTCCCCAGCCCGTCCCCATCTCCAGCTACTCATTCCCAGTGGTTTCTCCGTTCAGTGGACTGGTTTTCAGCCAGGTCCCAGTCTGGTTCCTGCAGGCACCATTGGGATGGGGCTGGCGTTGGGCACCCCCAGCGATGGGTAACCTGGTCCTGAGCTCCGACCGTTCTCCATCAAAGCTTTCTCAGGAGGCTTCGGCCAGCCCCATCCAGGACCTGCCCAGCAAATCCCGGGACAGTGGAGGGTTTATTTTTCGGACAGGCAGAGCCAGGGGACCAGGAAGGTGCCTGGGGGTCACTGCCTCAGCTTGCAGGAGCATCCAGGTGTGGGGGGGTCCCACACAGACGCCGCTGCAGAGACCGGGGAGGTGGATAAAGCTCAGCCCTGGGCAGCCTGAACCAGCCTGGAGCAGGTTGGGACTGTGTGTGTCCCCCCCGCCTCCATGGGACCCACAGAGCAGCCAGGACGGGCTGTGGGAGCCCGGCTGGGTGCCGGAGGGGCCGTGGGGCTAATCCAGGATAATCCCATTTTTGGCTGCTCTCCACAGGGAAACCCTGGGGTTTGTTTATCCATCAGGATTTTTCCAGTAACTCCAGCGCCGATGCCCTGGAGCTGGTGCCGTCCCTGAACCCAAAACCACAGCGTGGTGGACCACCACCACGGTGGGCAACCGGGGTGGGGACCGTGAGAGCCCAGGGAGGAGGGCGACCGTGGTGGCACCTTCCTGAGGTGATGGGGATCTGGCCTGGGGTGACTTGTGACCTGTCCCTGTCCCCTGGGTAGATCTGGAGGGGCGGGAGCAGAGCTGGACCTTGAATCTGTGGCTCGGGACCACTTTGGGGTGAGCCCTGCGGGAGGCTGCCGGGGTGCCCAGCCCAGCACCCACCACCCTGCCCAATTCGGGACCGTGCCCACGCTCGACGCCCACATCACCCAGGGGCAAAAGCCACCAAAAAAGCTGTTCATGTCCTTCCCGGGCACGCGGCAGCAGCAGCGGCAGCAGCGCAGGAGGGGTTAAGGAGCAGATGCAGCATCATCTCAGTGTGCGGTTTCCTTTAGATGCCCAGATCTCAGGAGGAGGAGGAGGAGGAGGAGGAGGAGGAGGAGGAGGAGAACAGCGAGCCAGAAAGAAAAGGTGGCAGGAAGATGAAGAACAGGCCTGGAGCCATGAAGTGCCCCGATAAGGAAACAGAAGGAGGCTCAGCAGGGGTGAGAGAAGCCGGAGAGGCCAAAAAAGTCCTGAGCAGCACCCGTTGTTCCAGCCCTACCCCTGGGTTTGCACCCGAGGGGGGCATGCTTGTCCAGGGGGGCACCACGGGACCCCAGCCCTCCCCTTCAGCAGGGGTGGGGGGTTGGTACTTGGGGTCTGGAGGGCAGGAACCCCCCAGCCTTGCTGGCAGCTCCTCTGTCCCTCAACCCCCCCAGCTCAGGTCCCTCTGGGACACCGGGAGGGCTCATGCTGGGGGTCTCCACCCCAGAGCGGGGTGAGCAGGGCTGGATCCCACCCCCACCCCCCCCCCAGCAACTCCAAGCAGGGGCACAGCCACCATCGTCCCTTTGGGAACTTTATTTCCAGCGTGCTGCCGGCTCTGCCCAGCAAACCCCCGTCCTAGTGTTACAGGCGCTGCAGCACGGGGGCCCGACGGTGGCCAAAGTGCAAGTGATGTCCCCAAGAGCCAGGCACGGGGGACAGGTCCCCAGTGCTGTCCTGGGGACGGGGGAGAGGTCCCCAGTGCTGTCCCGGGGACAGGGGAGAGGTCCCCAGTGCTGTCCTGGGGACAGGGGAGAGGTCCCCAGTGCTTTCCCAGGGACAGGGGAGAGGTCCCCAATGCTGTCCCGGGGACAGGGGAGAGGTCCCCAGTGCTGTCCTGGGGACGGGGGAGAGGCCCCCAGTGCTGTCCCGGGGACGGAGGAGAGGTCCCCAGTGCTGTCCCAAGGACGGGGAAGATGTCCCCAGTGCTGTCCCAGGGACGGGGGAGAGGTCCCCAGTGCTTTCCCAGGGATGGGGGAGAGGTCCCCAGTGCTGTCCCAGGGACGGGGGAGAGGTCCCCAGTGCTGTCCCTGGGGACGGGGGAGAGGTCCCCAGTGCTGTCCTGGGGACGGGGGAGAGGTCCCCAGTGCTGTCCCAGGGACAGAGGAGAGGTCCCCAGTGCTGTCCTGGGGACGGGGGAGAGGTCCCCAGTGCTGTCCCAGGGACAGAGGAGAGGTCCCCAGTGCTGCCCCAGGCCGGGACAGACGTCCCCGGTGCTGCCACGGTGCAGCCGCAGCCCCAGCGCCGGCAGCTTGGACAGTGGGGGGATGCCTGTGCCCCAAAAGTCCTGAGTCACAAGTTTTTCTGTGCCAAACACACCCACTCATGCACCCACACGTGCACCCACACCCACGCGTGCACTCACACCCACACCCAGGTGTACACACAGTGCTCAGCCCTCGGCTGAGGTTGGTCTCCGTGTCCGAAACACGACGATCCGGTCTGGGCCATCCGGCCCCCAGCCGTGGCTACCTGCCGGTACCGGTACCGGAGCAAGCCCAGGTCCCTCTGCGGTGGCCTCAGGCCACCTGGTCGGTGCCGTGGAACCGGGCCGTGGGCGGGTGGTCTGGCACCGGTTCCTCCACGAAGCCGCTGCTGTCCGACCGCCCGCTGCTGGTGTGCAGCATGAAGCCTGGAGCAGGGGGGACAAGAAGTTGGGGACAAGTTGGGGACAAGCGCTGGCACCCGGCCCCCACTGGGCTGGCAGCCCCACCACCTCCCGTACCCACCCGGGAGGGTGGGGAAACCCCCACGACTTACTTCTTCGCACCCCGACAGAGGAGTGGAGGGACCGGACGGCTTCCCTGCGGGCATCACCATCCTCCTCCTCCTCCTCCTCCTCCTCCTCCTCGCTGGCGCTCAGCACCTGCGGGCAGGATGAGGCAGGGCTGGCTGAGGAGCGGCTCCGGGTGAGTGTGTGTGTGCAAAGGGGCAGCTGTGAACACCCACGCACCCCTCCGGGGTGGGGGGAGAGGTTGGGGGGGGGTGTGTGTGCAAGGATGCTTGTGCATGCGTGCGAGCCCGTGTGGGCCCCCCCCCCCCGCCCCTGCCAGAGGCTCCATTTGAAGCTCTAAATCATTCAAACCTTAAAAGCCCTGAGCACCCTCCGGGGACATTTCCTACTCCAGCTCCTCCCCGCCCCGCCCCGCCAGCCCCCGCCAGCCCCCACCAGCCGAAGGGACCCCCTGAGCTGCTGCCCCGCTCCCAGCCCCCTCCTGCCCCCCCCCACCCCCCCACCCCTCCGTGCCCATCACCTGGGTATCGCCCCTCACCTCCTCCATCTCGAAGGAGTCCACTGGGTCCTGCCAGCTGGGACGGTGGGGCGAGGGGCCCATCCTGGGGGGCTGCAACCCTGGTGCATCCAAGGGGCCCCCCCGGCGCCGGCCCTTGCTCCGCCGATCCCGGGGGCCTCCGGATCTCGGTGTGTCTGAGCCGGGGGAACGTGCCCCACTGGGGTCCCCGGGGTCACCCAGGCACCCATGGGACCTTGCCTTCCTCCTGGGGGAGGTCCCCAAGGAGCCGGAGCCGAAGCCGGAGTCCCCCTCGGACCCCAGCCCCTCTGGGTGCTCAGGGGTGACCCACACCCAGCTGGCGTGGGGGGCCGGGGGAGCTGATATTGGGGACAAGGTGACGTTCGCAGCAGCGTCTGGCTGGCGCTCCTCCGTGCTGACCCGTCCTGCTCCGAGGGGACACGGAGCATCGCCAGTCCCCCGAGCCACCCCCCGAGGGCTGTCCCCGCTCCCCCGGCCATGGGGACGGGACCGCTCCAGGTGTCCCCGTGCAGCACCCACCGACATCCCCGCTGGGGCTGGGCTGGGGGACGGCTCCCCCTCCCCTCCGCAGCTCGCCGGGGGGGCCGCACCACCGTGATGGGGACACCCGGGGACACGGGGCGCTGGGGGACCCCCCTCCGCTCCCCGCCGATGCTGCGCCGTGTCCCCGTCCCTTCCCCAGCCCTCGAGGACATCGGTGGGGTCGAACCGAAACTTCTCCTCCCTCGCCCGCTCCAACACCTCCTGCACCACCTTCCCCAGGGCGCTGGGCTGGCTGGGGGGGACGGTGGGCACCCGGCCGGTCCCCCGTGGGTTGTCCTCGTCCCGTGGGGACGTGTAGAGGCACATGGTGGACACGGCTTTCTTCAGGCGCTCCACAGGCGAGAGGGTGCTGGGTTGGGTGGGGGTAAGGCGGATGTCGGGGACCTCGGGACAAGCCCAGGAGAGACGGGAGGGGGAGATGCGCTGCACGGGGGTCCGCGAGACGTAGGAGTAGAGGCAGAAGAAAGCGTCAGCCGTGGCGGCCAGAGCCTGGACCTGCTGGAAGCGACCTGAGGAGATGGGGGGGGGGTGGATCAAGGGGGGGCTGTGGGGTACGGGATGCTCGGTGGGGCTAGGAGGTAGGGCCAGGGGCAGGGTGGGCTCGAAGTGTTCCTCCCCAGCTCACAAGCGGGGGAAACTGAGGCACGGGAGCATCTTTCCCACCACCCCAAAGGAGCAAAGCCCCGCCGGCGTGGGGGATCCCACCCCACGTGTCGGTGTCTCCCCAGGGCGGGGTTGGGGTTGGGGACCCGCGTGTCACCCACTGGCCAGCATCAGGCAGGGGTCCTCCATCTCCATGCGCCGCACTTGGGCCTTGAGGAAGAGCTGGAAGTCGATGCCCCTGGCCCGGGAAGGAGCCGAGAAGAAGCGCGCAGGGACGCGGGCCACGGCCCCCGGCTCGCTCTGCACGAAGCCCAGGTTGTAGAGGATCTCCTCGGCGTCCGCCTGCCACCACTCCAGGACCTCGGAGATGCTGCAGGGTGGGGGGCAGCCCTGTCTCAGCCCCACGGGGACCAGTCTCACGAGGGGGTGACCCCACACCCTTCCCCTCCACGCACCCCACCCCCCCCAGCTCCTACCTGGAACTGGTCTTGGTGGTGAGGCTGGAGAGGGCGCTGGATGCCATGCTGTGCCCCAGGCTGAGGTGCTTCTCCCGCAGGACCCTGGCAGGGAGGGGACAGAGCTGAGCAAAGGGGATGCTGCCAGCAGGATGCACGGGGACGGTGCCCCCACATCCCCCCCCCCGCCCCGGGACCCCAAACCTCACCTGCCCGTGACCTTGTTGCTCCCCGGTAGCAGAAGAGCTGGGAAAAGGGAGCGGAAAGGTGACAAGGAGTGAGGTGAGGTGTTTTGGGGACGGGTGTCACACTCACCACCCTGGGAGTTGTCCCGAGCAGTCACAGCCCGGAGCCTGGAGGGGGGGGGGACACGCAGAGCTTGGGGACAACCCAGCCCCACTGAAACCCTCCTTGGAGGAAAAGCTGACGATGGTGGCTCTGTCCCCCCCCTCCTCCCCGGGTCTGATCCTGCCTGTCCACAGCTCCCCTGCCTCCACCGGGGCAGCTCTGCTCGTGGGGTGACAGCGACACCGCAGGAGGGGACACCCCAGGGCGCCCCGGGGGGGGTGGCTGGTACCTTCAGCTCCCAGGGTCAGGTCATCCTCGAAGCTGGTCCCGTTGCTCCCACACGCTGCGAGAGAGCAAGGCTTTGCGAGGCGTGGGGACACCCAGACCTGTCCCCAGGCACCTCGCGTGCACCCCGTGGGGTTGGGGGGGGGGGAGGTTTTGGGGACAAGTAGGGACCCCCAGGAGACCCACTGGGGGAAAAGCTGACGTACCATAGGGGCCTGGCAAGCCCAGCTCCTCCGGCGGGACCTCCACGGATGACCTGAGCCAGAGCAAAACCCCGGTGACATCCCCCTGTCCCCGTCCCGGGGGGGGCTGGAGGTGGGACGGGAGACCTGAGCGCAGCAGGACGGGCGGTGGGGGACAGGGACAGGGATAATGGGGTGCAGGCTGAGAGCAAGGGGACCCGACTGGCAGGCGGGTGCGTCATGGTGGGGTGTGGGGAGGGGGGGGGTCCCCTCGGCAGATCCCCAATCCCAGGGACCCCAGACCCCCGGGAGGCCCTGGAGAACCCCCAGCACCCTGTTCTCCCCACCCAGCCAAGGGTTTCCCAGAGGCACCCACGGGGCGCCGGGTGTGGGACCGTCATCCCACGCAGGTGGCCCTGGCGTGTGGCAGAGCCACGGCCGGGTGCCACATGCGCTTCCTGCGTGGGGGCAAGCAGGGAACTGGGAGGGGGGGGGGGGATCACACACACACACACACACACACACACCACCATCCCACCAGCACCCGCGCACCCGCTTCCAGGACGGGCCAAGCGCCAGCATCATCCCATTGCCCCCCACGGTGACACCGAAATCCCCGTGGGAACGGGTGTAGTGGCTTCTTCCCCCCCCCTCCCCGGCTCACCCACATTCCTGCAGCCACGTCTCTATCTTGCTGGAGGGGCTTCCTGGGAGATGGGGGGGGGGGATGGACAGAAACACCCGTGGTGAGATCACCCAGCACGCGAGGACCCCCCATCCTGTGTGCACCCCGGGGTGTTGTGTGTGTCCTTCCCCCCCCCCCCCCACCCCCCCAGCCTCAACCTTCGAGGAAGACGTCGTCTAGGTGGGGTGGCTGCAGCTCGGGGACGTCCTGCATGGCAGCGGCCGCCTCCTCCTCCACCACGGTGGTCCTCCAGCACCGGCTCTGCCGGGCCCACGCACGTCTCTTCTGCCACGAGGAAGGGCTGAGCACCGACGTGCCCTCCATGGCCACAGCGCCAGGGCCGGGGGGTGGGGGGTGTAGGGGGGGGGCCGGGGGTCTCTCTGTAGGGACAAGAGAGCTGTGAGGATGAGGGGAGGAGAGGGGAGGTTTTCCTCTACCTCCTACCCATGGGGTGGGACTATCAGGGTGCTTCGTGGATGGGTGAGCTCTGGGTGTCCCAGGGGTGCTGTGCTCCCCCCGTCCCGGGCGCCGAGGAGCTGGGGGGAGAGGGGACACACATGGGGATGGAGCTGCCGAAGCGAACAGCAAACGGAAGAGCTGCTGTGGCAGAGATAAGGCACGTGGAGCTGCACCACGGCTGGGCACGCTCCGGGGCGGCAGCCGAGGCCGAGCTCCAGAGCCTGGACCTTTCCCCGCTGGGGAAGGGGCGTCTCTCCCCCCACCCCAGCTCCTGCAGGGAGGTGATTTCCCATCCCCTCCCCATCCAACAGCCCCGGAGCGAAGCAGGAGACCATGTCCCCAGGGAGTCCCCTCTTCCCGAAGGATCTGAAGGATTCCAGCTCCTCCGTGGCACCCACTGAAGGGGGGGGTCCCTCAGCCCCTGCCCTCCCCAGCACAGATCCTGGCTGGGGACAGGGAGCCCCCCCCCACACACACACACCCCGGGCAGACCCCCCACGGCCACAGGGGACGAGGGTTCTCCAGCCGTCCGCCTGCTCTGGCCACGCGTCCCCACGGCTGAGCACGGGAGCATCCCAGTCCAGCCGTCCCCCCACCGCACCGGTGGGAACGGGAAACGCTTTGCAGGGGCCACCACGGTGTCACCCCACCGGCGTGGCTCATCCCCCACCCCACGGCACCGTGCCACGGCCGTGCCAAAAGTCCCCGGCGGCGGACGGGCACCTTGTCACCATTTCCTCATTTCACCTCTTGCCGGGCAGGGTGAGAGACAGGGTGAAGCCCCCGGGGCAGCACCCAATAGCACCCGTCTGGGCCACCCTGGTCCCCCGTGATGCTCAGGGCTGGGACATCACCTCCAGGAATGGGCCTGGGGGGGCTTGGGGAGGGGGGGGGTCAGGGAGCAGCAGCTTCGTAGCCGAGCTCTTCCTCAAGGCCACCTCCGAGGGCACGTGGCCGGGTGCTGTCCCCATCACGGCCCCTCGGGAGCCGCAGACCCAGGAGGTGCTGCGACCACCTCGTGTGAGTGTTAACGGCTCCCGGCCCCCCCCCCTCCTCCCCGCCCAGGGGTGGGGGGGGTCAGCCCAGGGGGGCAAAGGGGTTCTGCAGAGCCCAGCGAGGGGCTGCGGCACAAGGGGCCGTGGGTGGGGGGACCAAGCCAGGGCTCGTTTGTCCTGCCACATCCCGGGACATCCCAGCCCCGTCCCCTGCCACCCCCCAGCCCTGTCCCCTGCCACCCCCAACCCCGCCCCCTGCCACCCCCAGCCCTGTCCCCCTCATTCCCTCCGCTCTCCCACTCCGCTCCCCGTCCCTTTGCTGCCACAAAAGACTTTCCCGCTCGCTCCAGGTACGGGAATCATCTCTCCCGGGTGCCCCAAGTCCCCATCACCCCCATGGTCCTGTCTCTTCCCCCTCCCCAAACTCAGGTCCATCTACCTCCGTCTCTTCCGCCCTCCATCCCCACAGCCCCCAGGCCCGCCCCCCCCCCCCCCGCCTCCCCCTTCCCCTGCAACCCCTCCTGGGCCAAAGCCGCCCCCCAAATCCCTCCGTGTGGCTCCGGCACTCACCGGCGTGGGGGCAGCCGGGCAACCTATCTCCGGCGAGGGGCCATCAGCCGTGGCATCCCGCCGCCCCACCGCCGCGCCCGGCCCCCGGCGGCATCTGTCGTCAGTGAGGAGGGAGGAAACTCATCTGTTTTGAAGAGGAAATTAAAAAAATCAACAGCGAAACCTCAAACGTTGACCCACATCCGCTACCACAACGGGAAAAACTTAATGAGCTGTCGACGTGGGCGAGGGTGGCTAATAATAGCCTGGGCACCAATTGAGCCACCCAGGTTGCCCTCGCCATGGGCGGGAGGGCACCCACCTTCTGGAGGGGTCCCCTGCACCCAGCCTGCTCCAAGGGTGGCCGTGACACCCCAAAGAGGGGTCCCGAGGCCCTGCGTTCTCCTTGGTGGCCGGCCCCCGGGTCCCCAAAAAGCTCAACGTGCCCGTGGGCTTTGCGCAAGGGATGTGAGGATGAGGAGGGCGTTTTGCTTTGCGCCCCACAGCACCCAGCTCCCTCCCGGGTGAGCACCCCGGGGGTCCGGCACGTCGTGCCAAGCTGCTGATGCCGCCGGGCCGATAAAGGAGCGTTGGACGAGCGTGTGGCACGTGGGGCTTATCACCCACTAGCCAGGCAAGCCCCGCGCAGCCCCGATAAGGGGACCCAAAGCGGCTCTGCCTGGAGTGTGTGGGGGGGGACACACACAAACCAGGCTGGGGTGGCTCTTGGGGTGACGGGTGAAGCCACCCCGGGCTCAAAGGGCAGCGAGGGGGGTGAGGGAGGCGGTTTTCCCCGTGGAAAATCCCACCCTCCGGCATCTCCCGGTGACAAGAACGGCCCCACCGAGGACATCCCCGAAACGGGGACAGCACCTACCTCCAGCGGGGACATCACGGCCACCGAGGTGCCACCCCTGGTCCCTCATCTGTCCCTCGGGAGCCAGGAGCCCGGGCGCTGCCCCGTTGCGAGCCACGATCCCGTCAAAAAAGGCAAGGAAGCTCCTGGGCCCGGAATGCTGCCGCCCGCCGGAGGGATATTTTTAGCCCGCGGAGTGTTTGTGGATAAAATCCCTGAATTAAGCGCCCCTTCAGACTGGCTGGGGGCTCCCGGCGGGGGGGGGGCGGGGGGGGGGGGGGGCCGGCTCCTTTGGGTGTCCCTTCACCCAGCACATCCCCTGCGATGGGGCACGTTCCCGGCTTGGCGTCGTCCCTCGTCCGGCTCCTCTCTGGGGTGGGAGCGGGAAAACGGCCTCGTGCTGCTCCCCGGTTGTATCAGATGGGGGGGCCCGTGGGGGGGGGGGGGGGGGCACGGATCCCAAAGGCCAGGGGACATTTTGTTGAACGGCCAAGGGACCCAGGTTGCCCCCAGGGGCTGGTTATTGATATTTCTGGTGCTGACGGCAGCCAGGGAAGGGGGCGGGTGGGGGGGTGGGGGGGGTGGGAGGGGGCTCCCAGTTTCACCAGTATCCTAAAGCAAATCATCGCCCCCCCCCCCCCCCCCCTCCATGCAGCACCATCCTCAAGCCCACCACCACCGTGTCGGCATCCGCACCCCGAGCTGGAGCCGGCCCGTGGTCCATCCTCCATCCCGCCCCCCCCCCCCCAAAAAAAACACCTTTGTTGGGCACTTGCACAGCTCTGAAAATGCTTTTACCCCCCCCCCCTCCCGGTCCCCCCCCAGCCCCTTTTTTTTTCCCCACCTCTGGGAGTTGGATCGAAATCGGGAAGGGTTTTCCATAAAAAACCCATCGAGGAGCAAAATGGCAGAACACTGGGGGGGGGGGCAGAGGGGTTGTGGGGATGGGGACCCCACCCCCCAACCGCTCACCAGCCGGGGGGGGGGGGCTATGGGGAGGAGGGGGGCCCCCCCCCCATCTGAGGGAGCGGGGACCCCAAAGGCAAAGCTCTGCCCCTCGGAGCGGAGGAGGGGGTTGGTTGGCAGCCGCGTGGAGCATCCCTGTGTTGAGAGCCCCAGGACCGGGCAGGATTAAACCCCGGGGGCAGGGGGGTGGGGGTCACCGAGCTCAGGCGGAGGAGTGGGGGGGCCGCCAAGTGTTGGGGGGGAGAAAGAGCCGGGGGGGGGGGGGGGGGGACACACGACGACACCCAGCAACACGAAGCGGCTCTTCCGCGAGTGCTTTTTGCATCAATAATTAACGGCGGCTGCATCCCGGCGGAGCAGGACGCCGGGACACGGCCCTGGGGAGCCGCTGGGATTTTGGGGAGGGGGGGGGAGGAAGAAGGGGGGGGGGGGGGGGGGGGGGAGCTGGGTGGTCCCGCTGCCTTCCCGCCCCCCCCCCCCCCCCGCCAAGCTTTTGGCCTCCATTCCACCAGCACAGCAGCACCCTTGCACTTGCCCCCCAGCACCCTGCTCTCCCCACGCAGCCTCGCCCCCACCACCACGGGGACCCCCCCCCTCCCCAGCACTCGCTCTGTGCCTGAGGAAGTGGGGGGGGGGGTGGGACACGGCCGGGGTACCCCAGGGGATCAGGCAGCCCCTGCCGACGCCCCCCCCCCCCCCCCCCCTCGATCCTGCCTGACCTAGTTAGCGAATTCCTCCTGCCAGATCCCGGCAGCAGCCGCCCCGGCCTCCCCCCTGCATGAATAAGTGATAGGACACGCATTGCTGGCTGCTGCGGGGGGGGGCACCCTCCCGGCCCCCCCCGCCCAGCCGCTCCAGAACCCCAGGGCTCTCCCCTCCCTGCCCCGAGCCCTTGGGGGGGGGCTTTATTTGGGGGGGGTGGGGGGGTTGTGCATGTGCATCACGCCTCGGGTGTGCAGCCCTGTACAGGAGATCCCGGGGCAGCTCCCCCCCCCCCCTCCCCGGGGGTGGGGGCACCCTGCAGACCCCCCCAACCTGTTCCCACACCCCCCCAGGGGTGCTGCTCACCTCCCACCCTGCAGCCCCCCCACCCTGTGCCCCCCCCACGGGTGCTGCTCACCCCCACTCAGCCCTTAAATATTTTTTACTTTTTTTTCAGAGTGCCCCCCCCCCCCCCCAGCTCTCTGCCCGCGGGGGGGATGCCCGGGCCCCGGTGGTCACCCCGTCCCTCTGTCTGTCCGTCCGTCCTGGCCACCGGCACCGCGTCCCCTCCTGGGCCATGGGGGGGCCAAACCACTGTCACCCCACTGTCACCCCCCCCCCGCGGGACACAGCCAGCTGGGGACAACCCCCCCCCCTCCATCCCGCAATTAATGGCCTCGTTAGGACAGACAGACGGACAAGGGGGCGCAGGGCTGGGGGGGGGGGGGCAGTCCCCAAACGGTGTCCCCATGTCCCCAGCCGAGGGGTCGGTGACAAAGCCACCCCGTGTCGCAACAGGCGCTGCCGGACTTTGTCCCAGCGGGCGCCTGTCCCTGTCCTTGTCACCCCCCCGGGAGGTGGCGCTGACATGTGTGTGCACGTGTGTGTGTGCGCACGTGTGTGAGGGTACACGGGCGTGTGTGGGGGTACACGTGCGTGTGTGTGTGCATGTGGGGGGGTACATGTGTGTGTGTGCACGTGTGTGAGGGTACAAGGGTGTGTGCACGTGTGTGAGGGTGCACGTGTGTGTGCATGTGTGTGTGCACGTGTGTAGGGGTACACGTGTGTGCACGTGTGTGTACGTGTGTGTACATGTGTGTGCATGTGTGTACGTACACATGTGGGGGTACACGTGTGTGTGCACGTGTGTGTACGTGTGTGGGTACACATGTGTGTACGTGTGTATGTGTGTGTGTGTGCACATGTGGGGGTACGTGTGTGTGTGCACGTGTGTGTGTACACGTGTGTGTGCATACGTGTGGGGGGTACAGATGGGGGGTGCCCCCACGCGTGCCTGCGGGTGTGCACACGCACCCAGCTGCGCGTGACGGGGCTGCGCACACGCATGTCAGTCGGCACATGCGTGAGCGTGTCCGAGCGTGTGCCCGTCTCTCGGTGTCTGTCCTTGCGTCCGTCTGTCCTCGTGTCTGTCTACCTGCGTCTGACTGTCCCGCTGCTCGTGTGTCTGTCCCCGTGTGTCACCGTGTCCCGGTGCCCGTGGCCGGGTGTCCATGTGCCTGTCCGTGTGTCCGTGTCTCGCTGTCCCTTTGTCCATGTGTCTGTCCCGGTGTCTGTCCCTCTGTCTCTCTGGCTGTCCCAGGGCCTGTCTGTGTGTCTGTCCCTGTGCCCTGGGGTCTGTCCTTGTCTCCGTGTGTCTGTCCCCGTGTCCCAAGGTCTGTGTGTCTGTCCTTGTTTCCACGTGTCTGTCCCACTGTCCTGGAGTCTGTCCTTGTGCGTCCCTTTGTCCCGGGATCTGTCCACGTGTCCATCCTGTGTCCGTGTGTCTGTCCCAGTGTCCCAAGGCCCCTCCATGTGTCAGTCCCTGTGTCCCAGGATCTGTCCGTATGTCCACCCTTGTGTCTGTGTATCTGTCCCTGTGTCCTGGGGCCCGTTCATGTGTCTGTCCCTGTGTCCATGTGTCCGTCCCTGTGTCCATGTGTCTGTCCCTGTGTCCCAGTGTCTGTCCGTGTGTCGGTCCATGTGTCCCAGGGTCTGTCCATGTATGTGTCTTTCCCTGTGTCCTGGGGCCTGTCTGTGTGTCCATCCCTGTGTCCATGTGTCTGTCCCTGTGTCCCAGGGTCTGTCCGTGTGTCTGTCCCTGTGTCCCGGGATCTGTCCATGTGTCTTTCCTGTGTCCCGGGGTCTGTCCGTGTGTCCATCCCTGTGTCCATGTGTCCATCCCTGTGTCCATGTGTCTGTCCCTGCGTCGCAGGATCTGTCCGTGTGTCCAACCCTGCGTCCATGTGCCTGTCCCTGTGTCCCGGGGTCTGTCCGTGTGTCCATCCCTGTGTCCATGTGCCTGTCCCTGTGTCCCGGGGTCTGTCCGTGTGTCCATCCCTCTGTCCGTGTGCCTGTCCCTGTGTCCCAAGGTCTGTCCGTGTGTCCGTCCCTCTGTCCACGTGCCCACCCCAGCGTCCTGACGCACCAGCCCCTCGTCCATCCCTCCGTCCCGGCGTCCGTCCCGGCAGTTCCCACCGTCCGTCCGTTCGCTCCGCCGGAGGCGACCGAGACCGGGGCCGGGCGGGGGCGGGGCGGGACTGGGCGTGTCCTGGGCGTGGCATGGGCGGGGCCGGGGCGGGGCGGCCCGGGCAGGGCCGGGAGCCGCCGGGAGCCACCGGAGCCACCGGAGCCGCCGCCCGCCATGGAGCCCAACAGCCCCCGCAAGATCCAGTTCACGGTGCCGCTACTGGAGCCGCACCTCGACCCGGAGGCGGCCGAGCAGGTGGGGGGGGACGGGGGGACACCGGGGAAAGAGGGGGGGGACACACCCCGGGGCGAGCCGGGTGGTCCTGCTGGGGACCGGGAAGGGGGGGGGGGGGGGAGGTACCGGGTGGTGCGGGGAAGGCTGCGGGCGTGGGAAGGGCACGGTGAGGACACGGGTAAAAGGAGGGGGGGGGGGGGGGGGGGGAGGGGGGCGGTCCCCCCTGTGCGACCACCGCGGTGTCAGGGCGGTGGTGGCACCCCTGGGGGGCGGGGGGTGCCACGGGGACGGCTGCGGCGTGGGAAGGCGCACCCTCCGGGTGCTGCCAGGTGGGTGCAGCCCCCCCCCCCCCCCCCCCCACCGGTAGAGGGACACCCCCCCACCCCTCTCCCCGCCCTAGTGTCACCCCCCCACCCCCCCCCCGCCACACACACACACACACACACACACACACACCGCCCCCGCCGCACCCCCCCCCCAAACACCCCCGTGGGCTCGGGTCCCCCGGGGGCAGGACGGGGTGACCGTGGGGACACGGGTGGCCGTGGGGCCCCGGGGTGACGGTGCCAGGGCCATGGCCTGGCTCAGCACATCGCCGCCGGGGCCGTCCCGGGGTGGGTGTAGGGTTACGGGCCGCCCCCCCCCCCCCCCCCCCCCCCCCCCCCGGGGCCCCCGGGGCCCTCCAGCCCTTGCTCAACCCCTGCTCCCGCTGGAGGGGATCCCAGAATAGCGTTGGGGACACCGTGGCCTGGCGGGGGGGGGGGGACACGACGGGGCTGACCCCCCCCCCCCCCCCAGGCAGCCTCACCCCTCTCTCTGCCTACTCAGGCTGTGCCCCCACCCCACCCCTGGGGGCTGCAGGGGACAAGAGGGGTCTTGGGGGTCACCACCCCCCCCCCTCCCCAGTATCCCCATCACAACCAGGCATGGGAAGCTCTGAGGATGCTGAGGAGGTGTGTGGGGGGGGAGGCTCCCTCCCAGCTGTGTCCTCTCTCTGTGCGTGTGTGTGTCCCCCCCCCCAGGCTGGGGGTCCCCAGCAGCAGGGTGGCTGGCACCCGAGGCGCCCGTGGGTGCCAGCGGCGCGGAGGCGAGCGCGGGCCACCTCCCCGGCGAGCATCGCGCCGTCGCTAAATAACGGCCACGCACCATCTGGGGCTGCCGCACGGCTCATTTGCAGCGCGGCCCCCCCCCCCCCCCCCCCAGGAGCGGGGGCGAGAGCTTGGGGGGGGGGACAGGGGGACAGAGAGGGGGCTACTGAGAGTGAGACACCCCACCCCCCCTCAGCACTCATCCTGGCTGCAGCGAGGAGCAGCGGGTGCCCGTGTCCCACTCCCCGTCACAGTTGGGCTACAGGGGGGCTGGGGGGGGCTCAGGCACAACCCTGCCCTGGGGGGGTGTTGGGGTGTGGGGGGTAGGTCCCCCCTGCCTGTCCCTGCCTCAGTTTCCCCTCCCAGCCATGTCTCGGCGCCTCGGTTCGGCGGCGCTCGGTAGTGTGGCAGGGCCCCCCCGCCCCCGCAAGCTGCCCGCCCTGGGTGGTGGCAGCAGGTGACGATGCTGATGTCCCCTCCCCGGGTTCACAGCTCCCCTTTTTTGGGGTGTCCCTGCAGGGGAAGAGCCCGATGTGGGTTCCCCCCCGTCAGGGGCTCGCGCTGACGGGGGGGCTCGGCTGTCCCAGCCAGGCTGTGCCACGGTGTCCCCATGTCCCACAGGGTTGTCCCCAAGCCTGCCCAGCCCCACCCTCCAAAAGAACCTTGTCCCCACGGGCCCTCTCGAGTCCCCCATGTCCCCACAGGTCCCGCAGCTCCTTGACTCCCCTCTCCGCCAAGAGCACCCATCTGCCCCAGCCCTCCTGGGTGCCACCCATGGGTGCCAAGCCCGGCCCAGGGGTTTGTCCTGCAGGTCCCCCACCCCACCCTGAGCACCGTGTGTCCCCAAGGCTGGGGGGGGGGGACCGTCCAGGGGCGTTTGCTCCATCCTGCTGAGAGATGAGCTGGACCCATCCCCGATCCCGGGCTGGTTCCCGATCCCGTTCCCATCCCGATTTCCCTCCCAGGGCTGGAGGGACCAGCAGTACCACCACCACCCCCCCCCCCGCCCCCTCCCCAGCGATGCTGCGCTGGGGCCGAGCTCCTGCCGCCCTCGGCCGCGGCGGCTTCTTAATCGATGGTGGAGATTGATCTAAAAATAGAGATGGCAGGAGAGCACGGCGCCCCGGCCGAGGGAGGGAGGGAAGGATGGGTGGAAGGAAGGAGGGAGGGAGGGAGGGAGGGAGGGAGGGAGGGAGGGAGGGAGGGAGAGAAGGAGGGAGGAAGGGAGGAAGGGATGGATGGAGGGAGGGAGGGAGGGAGGGAGGGATGGAGTGAGTGATGAAGAGAGGGAGGGAAGGATGGAGGGAGGGAGGGAGGGATAAAAAGAGGAAGGATGGATGGAGGGAGGGAGAGAAGGAGGGAGGGAGGGATGGATGGAGGGAGTGATGAAGGGAGGGAGGGAGGGAGGGAGGGAGGGAGGGATAGAGGGATGCAGGGATAGAGAGATGGAGGGATGGAGGGATGCCAGGAGGGAGGACCAGAGCATCCCTCCCCGGGGCGTCGGGGCAGGAGCCACCCAGACACCTTGGGGTGGGGGGGGGTGGGGGGTCCCCAGTCTAGAGCAGGAAGGTGAGCGCAGCTCAGGGTGCTCAGCTCCACCTGGGTGACCTTGAGCAGGTGACACCCACGTCCCCCCCAGCCCAGCCCGGGGTGGGGGGGGGGCACAGCCCTGCTCCCGCGCCCAAGGTGGGTTTCTGAGGTGCTAGAGCAGCCCGGGGGTGGCTCTGGCTTCCTCGGGGTCCAGCACCGGGGGCTGCAGGGTCCGATCCGGCCCTGGGGGGACCCCAGCCCATCGCTGAGGGGGCGGGGGGGGGCATTGGGCCCCAACCCTGGAGTGCAGTTGGGGGGGGGGCTCGTTCCTGGTGGGGACGGGGCGATTCCGGGCGATTCCCGGCTCCCTCTAATCTCCGTTTAAAATCCAGATCGCGGGTTTCTATGGCAACGGGGCCGACACGGCGAAGATGCGGCGGGGGGGGGGGGGGGGCCGGGGGGGGGTGGGGGTGGGGAGGGGGCTTCCTCCAGCCGCTCATCCGCCTCATTAGCATCTCATCAGCATCTCATTAGGCACGCCGCCTCATTAGGGAATCCTCGCTGGGAAATTCGGTTTTGGGAGCAACTCAGTTAGTGGGTCAGCGGGGAAAGGGGTCGAGGGGGCAGCCGCGGGCGCGGTGTCACCACTGTCACCGCTGCCACCGGGCACGGCCGCGCCGTGGCCACCAAATCCTCCAACGGGGCCACAAAACCCCCGTGAAGGCACCGAGGAGGGGGGGACGTGGAGCGGGAGCAATCCGGGATGCTCCAGGTGACCTTGGCCAAGGACGCGGTGCCCGCAGAGGAAGGGCAGGGCCCCGGCAGTGTCACCACACCGATGTCCCCAAGCGTTTCCCGGGGCTGGGGTATAATTAGCTCCCGGCTGTCGTTAACGCTGGCCGGGAGATGTTGATTTAAAAGACACGTGTGTCCGGCCACGGGAGCCGCTGGGCTCCGGGCCCTGGCCCGGTGTCCTCCATCCCCACGGGGCCACCACCGCCTTGGGGACAAGGACAGTGCGGGGGGGGTGGGTGGGGGGTGTGTCTCGGTGCTGCAGGGCTCTGGGTGGGCGCGGTGGGGTTCGGGGTGCAGCCGTGGGTCCTGAGTCCCTCATTCCTCCCTCCCCCTCCTTTCCCAGATCCGGAGGCGCCGACCAACTCCCGCCAACCTGGTCCTGAGCAGTGACCAGTCGTCCCCAGGTGGGTCCTCGCCGGTGCCACCCTGTCACCCCAAGCTCCGCTACGGGGCGCTCAGGGATCCCCCCCCTCAAATGATGCTCAGCTCCCCCCCGTACATGATGCTCAGGACTACAGCACTCTGGTTGCAACGGGACTCATCCTGCAACCTGGCACAGCACTCTGTGTGTGTGTGTGTGTGTGTGGTGTGTCCCCCACCCTGGGACTGTCCCCATGTCCCACCCAGCCCGGGGACACACTTCCCCCTCCCTGCTCCAGGGCTGCCCTCCCAGGATCGGGCCCTGCGTCTCGCTCCCCCCCCCCCCCCCATCTATCTCCAGGCGAAGCAGCTGCCCCGTGACACGGTGCTGGGGACACCGGCACGGGGCCACCCCCGCTGGCACGGGGAGCAGGGGCCACCAGCTGTGACATTTAAAAGCGCCTCAGTCACCAACCCAAAGACATGTGGCCTTTGGGGACGGGGTGGGACCCGCTGGCATCTATGTCACAGCCTCCCTGCCCCCCCCGCCCCCCCCCCCCCAAGCTGTGTGGTTTCATCTGTCCCCTGCTTTGGGGACACCCCCCCTCGTTGTCTGGGAGACACTGTCCCCAAGTGTCACCTCCAGATCCTGCAGCCATTGGGGACAGTGGCTCTGGTTGGGAATAAACCAGCTCCTGGGGGGTGGGGGGGGCGCTGAGCATCATCCCACGGGGGGGGGGGGGGGGAAGGGGGGGGGGGGTCAGGATGTGGCCACAGGGCTGGTGGCGTGGGGACAGGGGCCGAGTCACCGCTGGCCACCCTCTGCCACCGTTGGTGGGACACGGCGGGGGATGCTGGTTTCCATGGCAATGCGGGGGGGGGGGGGGGCACAATGGTGATGCTGGGGGGGAGCAGGACGGCACCCACAGCCACGCCGAGCACCCATGGGTGACGGGCAGACCCCGTGGGGCCAGGTCCACGTCGGGGGGTGCATGGTGGAGCCCACACCCCACTCCCACCACTGACCTCTTGTCGTGTCATGTCCCCCCCCTGCCCCCCACCCACCCAGAAATCGATGAGGACCGGCTGCCCAACCCCCTGCTGAAGGTACGTGCTGCCGCCATGGGGGGGGCTGCGGGGGGGGCGGGCACCCAGCCCCTCGGGGTACCCCAGGGTGCCCCCCCAGACCCCACTCACCCCCCCCCCTTCCCTCGCAGTCGGGTCTGGCCATGTCACCCAGGCAGAGGAAGAAGGTTTCCCGCACCACCCCAACCATGAAAGGTATTTGGGGATGGGGGGATACAGGGGGGGTGACAGTCCCGTCCCCCCCCCCCACCCCTCCGGCACCCCAGGGGACAGGCAGGTGGGGTGTCACCCCCTCTGTGCTGGCCTTGGACGTGCTCCCAACCCCGGGGCAGGAGCGTGGCCGTGCCCGTGGGCACTGGGGGGGGGGCGGTGTCCAAGCATGGCAAATGCCACCCGTGGGGGACAGGAGGGTCACCAAGCTTGCCGGGCTGCACCTCCCCGGTGTCACCGGGAACGTGGGGACGGTCACCACTGCCCCCCCGCGTCCCGTCCCCCCCCCAGCGCCGCTCCCTGCCTGGCAGAGCTGCAGATGATGGTGGAGCATCACCTGTGCAAGCAGGCGCAGGGTGAGGAGGAGGAGGAGGAGGAAGAAGAGGCTGCCGCCGGCCAGGAGCGTGGCCCCGGCCACTGCCACCACGGTGACATCGAGCACAGCCACAGTCCTGGTGGCACTTGCCCGCTGGCCACGCACGAGGGTGGCCCCGGCCCTGGCAAGCGTGAGTAACCCCCGTCCCCAGCCCCGGGAGCCTCCGCGCAGCGCAGCCGGGGCGGGTTTTGGGGTGCTGAGAGGGAGGGTTTTGGGATGCTGGGAGTGGGGGGGGGGGGTGCTGGGAAGGGGAGGGGGTGCAGTAAGGGGGTGGGGGTCCTGAGCTCACCCCCTGCCCCACAGCGCCCGCAGGGACCCACGGGGACGGGCGGCAAAGCCTGGCCAAGGAGGGCACCCATATAGCACCGAAGGAAGGTGCTGGGAAGGGTGCTGCCAGCAGCCAGTAGGTACGTACTGGGGAACTGGGGGGGGTCCTGGGGAACTGGGGTGGGGATACTGGGGCACTAGGGGCTCACTGGGACCCTGTACTGGGGCACTGGAGGGGTCCTAGGGCACTGTACTGGGGAACTGGGGGGGTACTGGGGAGCTGGGGGGGGGGATACTGGGGCACTAGGGGTTTACTGGGGAACTGGGGGGGTACTAGGGCACTGTACTGGGGAACTGGGGGGGATACTGGGGAGTGGGGGGGGGATACTGGGGCACTAAGGGGTTACTGGGACACTGTCCTCAGGCACTGGGGGGGTACTAGGGCACTGTACTGGGGAACTGGGGGGGATACTGGGGCACTAGGGGCTCACTGGGGTGATGTACTGGGGCACTGGAGGGGTCCTAGGGCACTGTACTGGGGAACTGGGGGGGTACTGGGAGCTGGGGGGGGATACTGGGGCACTAGGGGTTTACTGGGGAACTGGGGGGGTACTGGGGAACTGGGGGGGGGGATACTGGGGCACTACGGGCTTACTGGGGTGATGTACTGTGGCACTGGAGGGGTCCTAGGGCACTGTACTGGGGAACTGGGGGGGTACTGGGGAACTGGGGGGGGGGGGATACTGCGGCACTAGGGGGTTACTGGGACACTGTCCTCAGGCACTGAGGGGGGGTACTGGGGCACTGTACTGGGGAACTGGGGGGGGGTACTGGGGCACTGTACTGGGCCATTGGGGGGCATGGGGGCACTGTACTGAGACACTGGGAGGTACTGGGGCACTGGGGGGGATACTGGGGCACCAGGGGGGTACTGGGACCCTGTCCTGGGGCGCTGGGGGGGTACTGGGGCACTGTCCTGGGGCACTGGGGGGGTACTGGGGCACTGTCCTGGGGCACTGGGGGGGGTACTGGGACCCTGTCCTGGGGCACTGGGGGGGGTACTGGGACCCTGCCCTGGGGCACTGGGGGGGTACTGGGGCACTGTACTGAAACACTGGGGGGTACTGGGACCCTGTCCTGGGGCACTAGGGGGGTACTGGGACCCTGTCCTGGGGAACTGAGGGGGTACTGGGGAGTTTGGGGGGGGGGGATACTGGGGCACTACGGGGGTACTGGGGCACTGTCCCGGGACTGGTTACTGGGACACCAGGGGTGTACCCTGGGCACATGCCGGGGAAGGGGACAACGACACGGGGCGAGGGTGGCACCGGTGACGGGGCCTTGCGGCGGATGGGGCAGGGATGGTTTGGGGGGGGGGGGGGGGGGCGGGTCCCCCCCCCCGCGGGGTCCCCATCCCCCAGTGCCACCCCCCTCTGTCCCCAGGTGCCAGCGGGAGCGAGGCCGTGGCCGGGCGAGCCCGACACCGCGTTATTTTTTTTATCTGATCATTTTTTCTAAGATTTTAACGGCTGCTTTGGGGCTTCCAGAGGATTTTTTTGGTATTTTTGTTTTTTGGTTTTTTTTTTTTTTTTACTGCCTCGGGCAGGTCCCCACCCCCGTCCCCCCGTTCCCGGTTTGGGGGGGGGGGGTTTTGGGGACAACGGCAAGCCGGGCTGCCCACCCTGTCCCCTAACCCCCCTCACCCCCCCCCCCCATTCCCCAGGTCCCCAGTGTGGGGGACACTGGGGACACAGCTTGTGCCACCCCCCCCCCACCACCCTCACTGCCAGCCCTGGGGTGTCCCCAGGGCCACCCCACTGTCACAACCCCCCCCCTCAACCCCCCCTCCCCAGGGCTGGGGGACACGCAGCCCAACGGGAAGCTGCACCCTGCCCGGCACACGCGTGTGTGCACGCACATGCAAGGTTGGTGTGCACACTTGCACACGCGTGATGGGAGGGGGGAGGGTGCGCACATGCATGTTCCTGGGGGGGGACACCCGGGCGTTTGCACGCACACACACATGGACACAGACACGTGTGCGCACACACGGACACGGGGCGGGGGGGGGCCAGACACCCGCGCACTTTGCACATGTGATTCGCATGCACGCCCATGTGCGGACACACAGAACACGTGTGCACATGCCTGGGCTGGTGCGGGGACCCCCCCCCCGCCCCCCCCCCACCTCAGCCGGTATTAAAGGGATCCCTTCTCCCCACAGCCTCCTCCTTGCCTCCGCGCCGGGGGGGGGGGGGGTGTGGGTGGGTGGGTGGGCTGGGACCCCCCCCCCCTTTGGGTGTTGGGGGGGCAGCACCCACCTCCAGCTTCACCCCCTCCGAGGGTCCCATCCAGCCCTGCCACCCCCAGGTCCTGGTCACTGTCCCCTGGGGAGGGACCCAGCCCTCCTTCCCCCCCCCCGTTCCCCCCCCCCGCAGTGGGGTCAAAGCGTGTCCCCAGCGCCCAGGATGAGGGGGCAGGAGCCGGGTGGGTGGTGGCGTACGCTTTATTAATTGCTCATTAGCGGCGGCACTTCGTTTCACATGCGTGTAAAGGGGGGGGGGGGGGGGGCAGGGGGGCTTGGGGGGGGCGGTGACTGAAGAGCGAGGTGGAGCTCTGCCAGCGGTGACCGGGTTTGGGGACACGACGTGTTCCCACGGGGGGTAGAAAAGTCCAAACACAGACGGGGCCGGACCACGGCGGCGGGGTCACGGTCACGGTCACGGTCACGGTCACGGTCACGGCCGGGCGGCGTGGCCGGAGCGGGAAGATGCCGGAGCAGGAAGATGCTCTGAGCCCGTCGCCGGGAGCTGGAGGAAGCTGGGGGGGGGGGAGCGGGGGGGGGGTACTGGGAGGCATGGGGGGGGTACTGGGAGGCATGGGGGGGGGTACTGGGAGGCATGGGGGGGGGTACTGGGAGGCATGGGGGGGGTACTGGGAGGCATGGGGGGGGGTACTGGGAGGCATGGGGGGGGGTACTGGGAGGCATGGGGGGGGTACTGGGAGGCATGGGGGGGGTACTGGGAGGCATGGGGGGGGGGTACTGGGAGGCATGGGGGGGGTACTGGGAGGCATGGGGGGGGGTACTGGGAGGCATGCTGGAGTCAGCGGTGCTGGAATACACCGGAGCCGAGAGGTACTGGAGGGCCCCCCCCACCCCCTCCCCAAAACTGGGGGATGCTGGAGGGAGCGTGGAGCTGGGGGAGGCTGGAGTGGGGGCGGGGGAAGGGGAAGTGTGTCCCCCCCCCCGCTAAAACTGGGGGGAGGCTGGAGCCAGGGGCTGGCGCTGCCACGTCAGGGCCTAATCCTGCCCCAGCTCCCAGCGCCGCTCCGGCCCCACCCCCAGCACCTCGCTGCCCGCCCCCCCCAGCTCCCAGCCGTACCCACAGCACGTGGGGCAGGACCCCAAGGAGGCCGGCGGACCCCGGGGACAGGCCCCCCCCACAGAGTGGGGACACACACACCCCCCCCCACCCACACCCGTGTCCCCAGCACGGGGTGACACACAGAGACACAGCTCCCAGCACGGGGATGCTTGGGGCGGGGTGGGGGACATCGGGGGCCACCCATCACGGTGTCACCGGACCCAGAGAGGGGAGCGGGGTGGCCCTCGGGGTGACAGCGCATCCGACACGGCTCCTCGGTCCCCTGTTATCCCCCGGTGCCACCATTATTGTCCCCAACCCACCCACCCCCCCACACACACAAGCACCCGGCTTCCCCCCCCCAGCGGGGCGAGAAGAAGCTTTTTTAAAAAGCCATAAGGACAAAACCGGGTGGCGTGGCAGTGAGTGGGTCGGTGCCCAAGGCCCCGTGGCTCGGTGGCCGGTTTGGCACGGGGTGGGGGTGGGGGGGGGAGGGGGTGGTGGCCCCGGGGACGCTCCTGGCGCCGAGGTTGGCCCCCGATCCGCGCGTGGCCCCCGGGGGCGGCTCCTTCCCTGCGAATGGTGCTGGACTCGATGGCATCGAAGACTTCGGGCGAGACGGCGTCACTCGGCCGGACAAGGATCTGCCGCCCGGGGAGGGGGGGGGAGTGGGGGACAGTCACGGAGGTGCCACCAAGCCCCACAGTTTGTGCCCCCCCCCCCCCCCCCGGGCCCTGAGCCCACCTCGTTCCTCCCGGTGTTATTCCACGTCCCCGTTCTGCCTGTGCCGGGGGGGGACCACGGGCTGCTGCTCCTCGCAGGGTGACAGCTCCTCGATGGACGCCTGGTTGGTGATGCCTGCGGTGGGACGAGGGGCTGGGGGGGGTCACTCCCGCCACTCTCGGGGTGGGGGGGGGGTGTCACCCACTTTACAAGTCCGAGGGGCCACCCTCTCCCCGCTTGAGTCACCTCCCCACCCAGGCACGGGATGGGACGCGGCCCCCTGCATCCCGGGGGCGGTCCCCATCCGCTCCCCGGTGGCTGCGGTGGCCGTGGTGGCTGTCACCTACCGCTGGCCGCCCGCTCCTTCCACTTCTGCTTGTTCTCCTGGATGTACTTGGCCCAGGTGGAACGGAAGCCGGCCAGGTCGGCTTTGATGTCCCCAAGCTCCAGGTGCTCGTCCAGGGACGGCTGCCGCCACTGCGAGCTGCGGGGACAGGGAGAGCTGGCAGCAGAGCCGAGCCACCGCTGCCACCTCACCTCCCAGGTCCCAAACTCAGCGGGTGGGCCCCCCCACCACCACCACCGCCACCAGCTGAGCCCCCGTGGAGGGGAAGGGGGAAACTGAGGCAGGGCGGCGTGGCCAACCTGGCTTGCTGGCCGGCCCCGGGGTTGCCCTTGGCTTTGGTGCCGTCCTCGGCGAGGGGCAGCACCATCTTCTCGGCCACGTCAGTCAGCACCGAGAAGGTGGGCTCCACGATGAAGTCGATGAAGCCTGCAGCGGGGAGGGGACACCACGATGGGGACACCCTTTGGAGACAGGGCGGGGCTGGGGACACCCCCCACCTCCCCCCCCGGGGAGAAAAACCGGGCCGGGGACTCACCAATCTGGGACTGAGCCACCAGCGTCGAGGTGCGGTCGCAGAGGGGGGAGAAAGGCAGCCCCAGCTCAGCCTCTTTGTCCCCCTGGCAAGGCAAAGGAGACGTGTCCCCAAGGGGTGGTGGTCCCCATGTGTGTGTCCCCCCCCCCAACTTGTCCCCGGGGACGCGGGGGCCCTACCTGCCTGAAGAACTCCTCCATCAGCGCTTTGGTCCAGCGGCTGTGCACCGACCACTGCTTGGTGGGGTGGCTGATGTCGGCCGCGTGCAGCAGCAGCGACAGCACCTTGGATTTGTCGATCCTGGGGAGGGGACCCCGGCGCTGAGACTCGTCCCCCCCAAAACCACATCTCTGCGCGTGCGTCCCCAACCCGGGGTGGGGACACAAACACACCCACACCCCCCCACACCCACACACGCCCCCCACTCACCTCTCCAGTTGCTGCAGGGACGTTTTCATGGATTTCACCTGCTGGAAGTGGCAGGACATGTCGGTGGCCAGGACCATCTCGATCACCAGCGCCCGCAGCTCCCTGCGCCCCGGGGTGGGGGGAAATGCCATCAGGGCCCCGCGTCCCCTCCGGGGGACAGCCCCGGGGACAGGGACGGGGACCTTACACAAACTCGTCCTTGGTGAGGTTGACGAAGATGTTCATCTCGTCGTCCTGCATCATGCGGAAGACGGCGCTGATGTGGTGGTTCTCCAGCACCGAGCGGTCGTTGTAGAGGATGGCACAGTCCGACCTGGGGACAGAGGGGACAGTGGGGCCCTGGCACAGTGTGGGGCAGCCTGAGCCCCCCACCCGGGGCAGAGGGATGTCCCCAGGGTGCCAGCACATCTGTATCCTGGCCATATAGGCGGCACTGAGTGTCCCCAAGGTGCCAGCACATCTGTATCCCAGCCGTATGGGTGACCTCAGGTGTCCTGGGTGTCCCCAAGGTGCCACTCAGTCCTTCCCATGCCCCACAGCGTCCCACGTGGCCCCATAACGGGTCCCCGTGTTCTGACCATGCCGTGCTGTGCCACCCGTGCCATGTCACCTGCACCACACCATGCCACTCGTGCTGTGCCACCCATGCTGTGCCATGCCACCCGTGCCATGCTGTGTCCCCTGAACCACACCGTGCCACCCGTGCCATGTCCCCTGCACCACACCGTGCCACCCATGCTGTGCTGTGTCTCCTGCACCACGCTGTGCCACCCGTGCTGTGCCACCCGTGCCATGCTGTGTCCCCTGCACCACACCATGCCACCCGTGCCATGTCACCTGCACCACACCATGCCACTCATGCTGTGCCACCCGTGCCATGCTGTGTCCCCTGCACCACGCTGTGCCACCCGTGCCATGCCGTGTCTCCTGCACCACGCTGTGCCACCCGTGCTGTGCCACCCGGGCCATGCTGTGTCCCCTGCACCACACCGTGCCACCCGTGCTGTGCTGTGCCACCCGTGCCGTGCTGTGTCCCCTGCACCACGCCGTGCCACCCGTGCCATGTCGCCTGCACCACGCCACCCGTGCTGTGCCACCCGTGCCATGCTGTGTCCCCTGCACCACGCTGTGCCACCCGTGCCATGTCACCTGCACCACACCGTGCCACCCGTGCTGTGCTGTGCCACCCGTGCCATGCTGTGTCCCCTGCACCACGCTGTGCCACCCGTGCCATGCCGTGTCTCCTGCACCATGCTGTGCCACCCGTGCTGTGCCACCCGGGCCATGCTGTGTCCCCTGCACCACACCGTGCCACCCTTGCCATGTCCCCTGCACCACACCGTGCTGTGCCGTGCCACCCGTGCCATGCTGTGTCCCCTGCACCACACCGTGCCACCCGTGCCATGTCACCTGCACCACACCATGCCACTCATGCTGTGCCACCCATGCTGTGCCATGCCACCCGTGCCATGCTGTGTCCCCTGCACCACGCTGTGCCACCCGTGCCATGCCGTGTCTCCTGCACCATGCTGTGCCACCCATGCTGTGCCACCCGGGCCATGCTGTGTCCCCTGCACCACACCGTGCCACCCGTGCTGTGCTGTGCCACCCGTGCCATGCTGTGTCCCCTGCACCACGCTGTGCCACCCGTGCCATGCCGTGTCTCCTGCACCATGCTGTGCCACCCGTGCTGTGCCACCCGGGCCATGCTGTGTCCCCTGCACCACACCGTGCCACCCTTGCCATGTCCCCTGCACCACACCGTGCTGTGCCGTGCCACCCGTGCCATGCTGTGTCCCCTGCACCACACCGTGCCCCCCGTGCCATGTCCCCTGCACCACGCCGTGCCCCCCCACGCCGTGCCCCCCCCCCCCCTCACTTGGTCTGGATGTGGAAGCTGTTGGTGGTGCCCGTGTGCTCGTAGTCGTGGATGGCGGCAGCGAAGATGATGGCCAGGACCTCGATCTCCGTCAGGTAGTGCTGGGGGGAGACAGGTGTCAGGGGGACGGGGACGAGCACCAGTGCCACCCCACGAGGGCCACGGGGCCGGAGGGGTGCAGGCGTCCTCCACGCGCGCGCGTTTGCACGCCACCCGTGTGCGTGACACGCCACGAGCGTGGGCACGCGCCCGCGACAAGCCTGACAGCCACGCGGGGCTGGCAGCCCGCGCGCGTGTGGGGCCGGGTGTCACCCCACGGGCGCCCACCCACCCCAAAAAATTCAGGGGGTCACCCCTTCCCTCCGTCATCCTGGCAATGATTCCATGGCGACAGAGCTGTTGCTCGGCGGGGAGGTCTCCGTGGTAACGAGCATCGCCTGGACCAGCCGGACCGGCACCAGGCACCGACCCCACCACGTCCCGGGACCCCACAGTGGGACACACACCCCCCACGCCCCCCGTACCAACATGCCGGTGCGGAGCAAGAAGCAATGGACGGTCTGGGTGACGTCGGCGGCGTGGACCTGGTTGTGGTAGGGGTTGCGGTACTTTCCGTAACCGGTTTCCAGCGCGTCCAGCAGCGTCGTCAGGAAGACGGCGGGGATCTGCGGCACCGGCACGCACGCTCGAAAAACCACCGGCGCCCAGCAGGAACCCAGCCCTGGGGGCACCCATGGGTGGGCACGGCGGGGTGCGGGGGGGCGGGTGGGCACACACCTTGAAGCGGCTGTTGAGGTTGTGTCGGGTGAAGAGCTCGAAGACGATGGTCCTCAGGGCGTGATCGTCCGTCACCCGGTTCAGCGCGAAGACGTCGAAGCACCACAGGTCGAGGCTCTTGGGGAGGGGGGGGATGGCATTAGCCCAGCGCCGGGGTGAGCCCAGTGGCACCCAGTGGCGCCCAGTGATGTCAGGGGTGCCCCCCCCCACACCCCCCCCGGGTACCTTCAGGCAGTTCAGGACGGAGGTGGAGTAGCTGGGCCCCACGGCCGTGTACGTCCGGCGAAACATCCTGCAAGGAGAGGGGAGTCGGGGCTGTTGTGGGTGCTGGGGGACAGAGCTGGGTGCTGGGAGACCCACCTGGGTGCTCAGACCTTGGGTGCCAGGGGACAAGCCCTGGGGGCAGGAGGTCGATCTGGGTGCTCAAGGACTCAGCTGGGTGCCTGGGGACAAACCTGGCTGCCGAAGACAGTCCAGGTGCTTGGGGACCCATATGGGTGCTGGGGGATGCACCTGGGCACTGAGGACAGCCCCTGGGTGCTCGGGGACCCACCTGGGTGCTCAGGGGACCCACCTGGGTGCTGAAGACAGCCCCTGGGTGCTCAGGGACCCACCTGGGGGCTCGAGATCCTACCTGGGTGCTCAGGGGACCCACCTGGGGGCTCAGAGGACCCATCTCAGGGCTTGGGGATCTACCTGGGTGCTTGGGGTCCTACCTGGGTGCTCAGGGGACCCACTTGGGTGCTTGAGATCCCACCTGGGTGTTCAGGGGACCCACTTGGGTGCTCGAGGTCCCACCTGGGTGCTCAGGGGACCCACTTGGGTGCTCAGGGGACACACCTGGGTGCTTAGGGTCCTACCTGGGTGCTTGGGGACCCACCTGGGTGCTTGAGGTCCTAGCTGGGTGCTCAGGGGACCCACCTGGGTGATTAGGGACCCACCTGGGTGCTTGGGGACCCACCTGGGTACTTGAGGTCCAACCTGGGTGCTCGGGGGACCCACTTGGGTGCTCAGGGGACCCACCTGGGTGCTCAAGGTCCTAACTGGGTGCTTGGGGACCCGCCTGGGTGCTCAGGGGACCCGCCTGGGTGCTTGGGTTCCTACCTGGGTGCTCAGAGGACCCACCTGGGTGCTCAGGAGATCCACCTGGGTGCTCAAGGTCCTAACTGGGTGCTTGGGGACCCGCCTGGGTGCTCAGGGGACCCACCTGGGTGCTCGAGGTCCTACCTGGGTGCTCAGGGGACCCGCCTGGGTGCTTGGGTTCCTACCTGGGTGCTCAGGGGACCCACCTGGGTGCTCGAGGTCCTACCTGGGTGCTCAGGGGACCCACCTGGGTGCTCAAGGTCCTAACTGGGTGCTTGGGGACCCACCTGGGTGCTTGGAGTCCTACTTGGGTGCTCAGGGGACCCACCTGGGTGCTTGGGTTCCTACCTGGGTGCTCAGGGGACCCACCTGGGTGCTCGAGGTCCTACCTGGGTGCTCAGGGGACCCACCTGGGTGCTCGAGGTCCTACCTGGGTGCTTGGGGACCCACCTGGGTGCTTGGGTTCCTACCTGGGTGCTCAGGGGACCCACCTGGGTGCTCAGGGGACCCATCCGGGTGCTTGGGGACCCACCTGGGTGCTGGGGAGAGCCAGGGCCTTCCCTCCCCTCCGCCTCCACCTCCCTCCCAGCCATGTCCCCGCTCCCCCTCCCCATCCACCCACGGGCTTGGGGCTGGGGCTGGGGGGCGGGCGCCACCCGGCACCCACCTCTCCACGAAGATGCCAGCCTGGACGGCGTGCACGATGCTGCGGAACTTGGGCTTCTCCTCGGCCCGGCGGCCTTTGGCTCGGGCCTGTTGGGTGAAGGTGGCCGCCAGCCAGTCCCGCACCTCCGAGGGCACGGCCGCGTCCGAGCCCATCTCCCGCAGCTCGTCCTCCGTGTCCAGCATCTGCCTGCGGGACGGGACGACGCGGTGGGTGGTGGCACCCAGGTGGCCGTCACCCACCCCCCCCCCCCACCCACCCCCCCCCCCGCCCTTCAACACCCTGCCCGTCGTCCCGCTAGCCCCGTGGCTACTCGCCGCACCTCGTCTCGTCGATGTAGACGGCCTCCAGCAGCGAGGCCGCGTACTCCAGGTTCCTCTTCAGCTCCTCCATGTTCACCTCGCCCGTCTCCAGCTGCTTCACCAGGTAGCGCAGGCTGCGGGCAGCCGGGCGCCGCGTCACCCATCACCCCCCCCCAGCACCCAGGGGACATGGGATTGGGGGGGGGGGGGGGTTGGCCGTGGGGGTCCTGCGGGTGGGTGAGCCCTGACACGCGCCCTGACACGCGTGGGCAGCGCCCGGAGGTGTGAGGGTGCAGGGGATGGGGCGGTGGGTACCCGGCCAGAGGGGTCCCTGGGTGGGGGGGGGGGGGGAATGAGGGGAGGGGGGGGAGGGGGTGGAAGGGGGGGGGAATTTGGGAGGGGGGGGGAGGGGGTAGCCAGCACCCAGAGGTGAGCCTGCAGCACCCAGAGATCAGCCTGCGCCCAGCACCCAGAGCTCAGCCTGCACCCAGCACCCAGAGCTCAGCCTGCGCCCAGCACCCTGCACCCAGTACCCAGAGCTCAGCCTGTGCCCAGCACCCTGCACCCAGCACCCAGAGCTCAGCCTGCACCCAGCACCCAGAGCTCAGCCTGTGCCCAGCACCCTGCACCCAGCACCCAGAGCTCATCCTGCACCCAGCACCCAGGGATCACACTGCACCCAGAGCTCATCCTGCACCCAGCACCCAGAGCTCAGCCTGCACCCAGCACCCTGCACCCAGAGCTCAGCCTGCACCCAGCACCCAGGGATCACACAGCACCCAGAGCTCAGCCTGCACCCAGCACCCAGAGCTCAGCCTGCACCCAGCACCCAGATTTCAGCCTGCGCCCAGCACCCAGCACCCAGATTTCAGCCTGCGCCCAGCACCCTGCACCCAGCACCCAGAGCTCAGCCTGCGCCCAGCACCCAGAGCTCAGCCTGCACCCAGGACCAAGCACCCAGAGTTCACCCTGTACCCTGCACCCTGCACCCAGAGCTCACCCTGCACCCGGTACACAGCACCTATATCCTGCACCCTGCACCCAGCACCTATTCTGCACACAGTACCCAGCACCCAGAGCTCATCCTGCACCCAGCACCCAGAGCCCACCCTGCACCCAGCAATGGGAGCTCAGCACCCAGCACTGGGGAGGGGTGCCGTGCACTGCCGTGCCTCAGTTTCCCCTCCAGAAGTTGCTGAGGGGCCGGGGGTGCTGTGCAACATCACCAGCTCTGCCACGGCAGGGTGGCGGCAGCACCCACGGGTGCCCCAGCAGCGAGGGGACGTGGGGACAGGAGCCTGGCACGCCAGCTGGTGACACCCACACGGGACACGGAGACACGGGAGTGTCCCGGGGTGGGGGGGGGTGGGGTCGTGGGGCAGCGTGGGGACAAGCCCTGGCAGGGAGCGCGCCCAGCTCGGCGCACGCAGCGAGTGTGCACACGCGTGTGCGTGCATGCACAGGCACGCCTGAATGCCCGCATACAATGCGTGTGCACACGTGCAATCATCAACGCGTGTGCACACGTGCATGCACGCATGTGCGCACCCACAGGTATGCCCGAATGGACCTGCAAGGTGCGTGCACACAGGAATGCACGCGTACACACACACACGCACACATACATGCACACGTACACGCACACACACATGCTTGCCCGACAACATACACGCACATGTGCACGCGCGGTGCACGCCCGGCACAGCTCCACGTGCACCACGCGTGCCTGCACCTGCAGACACCCCCCCCCCACGCACCGGGCACACGCACACACACGCGTGCCCACGTGCGCGCCCCTTTCCACCGACGCACACGCCTGCACGCAGCACACACCTGCACGCAGCGATACGCTCTTCCCGCCCCCCCCCCAGCCCGGGCAAGCCCTCCCTGTCTGACACACGCCTGAACACGCATGTGCTCGGCCCCCGGCCATCTGTCTGTGTGTCTGTGTGTCTGTCGTGGCGGCGGGGGGGGGGGTGCGGAGGAGTTGGGGGGGGGGAACCCCATCTGCCGCCCGGGAAGGCGCCGCCCCCGCAGCCATGTCTCCCGCTGCAGCCGCCTTGCTCGCACGCCGGCTGGCAGGGGCTGGCACGGCCCCCCCCGCGCTGGGGACAGGGACCTGGAGGGGGGGGGGGGGGGGGGGGACACAGGGGAGGTGACAGCCCCTGCTGGGACACCAGACCCCGGCCTGGTCTGGCTCAGCCCTCTGGCCGCTTTGTCCCATCCCGGAGGCGTCACCGGCGCTGCCACCAGCACCCGCCGGTCCCCATCACTGTCACCAGCACCCACTGGTCCCCATCGGCACCCACTGGTCCCTACTGGCACCCACTGGTCCCTGTGAGCACCCACTGGTCCCTACTGGCACCCACTAGTCCCCATCGGCACCCACTGGTCCCTACTGGCACCCACTGGTCCCTGTGAGCACCCACTGGTCCCTACTGGCACCCACTGGTCCCCGTCTCTGCCACCAGCACCCACTGGTCCCCATCACTGTCACCAGCACCCACTGGTCCCTACTGGCACCCGCTGGTCCCCATCGCTGCCAGCAAGCACCCACTGGTTCCCACCAGCACCCACTGCTCCCTACTGGCACCCACTGGTCCCCGTCGCTGCCACCAGCACCCATCGGTCCCCATCACTGTCACCAGCACCCACAGGTCCCCATCGGCACCCACTGGTCCCCATCGGCACACACTGGTCCCCGTCACTGCCACCAGCACCCACCGGTCCCCATCACTGTCACCAGCACCCACTGGTCCCCATCGGCACCCACTGGTCCCTGTGAGCACCCACTGGTCCCTACTGGCACCCACTGGTCCCCATCGGCACCCAATGGTCCCCGTCGCTGCCACCAGCACCCACTGGTCCCCATCACTGTCACCAGCACCCACTGGTCCCTACTGGCACCCGCTGGTCCCCATCACTGCCAGCAAGCACCCACTGGTTCCCACCAGCACCCACTGGTCCCCATCACTGTCATCAGCACCCACCAGTCCCCATCACTGCCACCAGCACCCACTGGTTCCCACCAGCACCCAGTGATCCTCATTGCTGCCACCAGCACCCACTGGTTCCCACCAGCACCCAGTGATCCTCATTGCTGCCACCAGCACCCACTGGGTCCCCACCACCAGGGCACACGGTCCCCAAGGCCGGTGGCACCTGTCCCCACTGCCAGCAGTTTCCCATGATGCTGCCAGCCTGGCCTGTGACTCGGGGGACACCTCAGGGGACACCTCGGGGTGACCCTGACACCTGGCCGTGGGGAAGGGGACAGCACGCAGTGACAGTGGGGTGGGAGGGGGGGACACGCGGCCCCTGGGCTGAGGCCACCCGCCGTGGTGGGACACATCGTCCCCAGCCCCATCACCCTGTGTCCCTGCCACGCGGGTGGCACGTGGCCGTGCATGTCACCCTGTCCCCACCACCTCTGTCCCTTGGGGAAACTGAGGCACGGCATGAACGGGGCGAGGGGGGACCCAGGCTCAGTGGGGCAGGGGGTGCAGGAACGGTCCCAACTGGGGTCATGGGGTCCCCACCACGCTGGGGACTTGGGGACCAGCCCCAAAACCCGCGGGTCACCGACCGAGAGGAGACACCGTGTCCCCTGTCCCTCAGCGCCGGGGACAGCCACCGGCAGCTCCAAACCCCGCGGGCGAGGACGCGACCGGCAGCCCCCCCGGGAGATGCTGGCACTTGTCCCCAACCCAGGGGACAGTCCCCAGGAGGGGACAGCGCCGTGACCCCGGCCGGCCGGCCCGGGGGGGACCAGCCCCAGCACTGGGAATGCTGGGGTCAGCGGGGCCGTGGGACCGCGTGGGGACAGGGATCCTGGTGACGAGGCGGGGAGGGGACAATGAGGAGGGGGGGGGACACACACAAAAAGCCACCGGGTCCCCACGGCCGGGTGACACGGGGTGCTGGCAGCGGGGAGGAGCAGGAGTGCTGGCCAGGGCCGGCATCCGCCCCGGCTCCCGCGGGATCTCCCGCCGGCTGATTGCAATTTGTGTTAATTAAGCAGCCGCCGCGCTGGGGGAACCTTCACGGCAGCCGGGTCCACACCCCAAAAGTGTCCCCAGGTGCCCCCCCGGGCCCCCACTCTCCTTCCCCCCCCCCCAAAATCTCGTTAGCATCACCCCGGCCTGGCAGCACCCTGCGCACACGCGTGTGCATCTGGGCAGGCCACGCGGGGAAATGGGTGCGTGTTTCTCCCCCCCCCCCCGCCCCGTCGCCGCCCAGCGTTTGCACACACCTGGCGCACACACGTGTGCGCACACGCGTGTGCGCGCGCAGGCGCTGCCACGCATTCACCTGCCCGAGCGCACGCCAGGGGAGCCGGGCGAGGGGCACACGCGGGGAAATGGGTGCAACAGGACCTCAGCGGGTGGGAGCCACCGCCGTGTGTCACCGTCGTGCGTGTGTGTGTGTCCCGGCCAAGGTGACAGTGACGATTGCCAGCGAGCGAGGGGCGGGGGGGGGGGGGGCAGGGGGGGGCGGCCAGACGTCACGTTCAAAGCCAGCGCGAAGCTCCCGAGCCCGGCGGGGCTGCGGGGGAAATGTGACCTTGGGGAAGGCGGTTGTCACCTTCCCGCGCCTGGCGACCCCTCCCTGGGGACACCTGCTCCCCCCCCCCCCCGGGTCACTCACCCTCGGGGTGTCACTCATCGGTGCTGGGACACACACCCCCCCACGCCCCCCCCCTCCAAGCAGAGCTTGGGGACAAGGGACAGCCACCACCCGGCAGCAGGAACAGGGGTCGGGGCTGCGTCACGCTGCCAGGCGGGTGCCACCCGCGCCCACGGTCCCCACGGGCTGCCTGTCACCACCCACGCCCCCCCCCCCCCCCCCCCCCCCCCCCCCACGCTGTGTCCCAGGCTTGCCGTGGTGCTTGCAGAGCTGCTGGCACCCCACTGCATGTGCGTGTGTCCCCCCCCAGTGTCCCCAGGGCCACCCTGAGCCCAGGCTCAGCTTTGGGGTGCAGCCAGCGCTGGGGACAGCCCCCCCCCCCCCCCCCCCCCCCCCGGACTAAAACTGAAGCCCCACATGCACCCATGGCTGCTGTTGTCCCTCCAGCTCCCTCCCACAGGGTCCCCCCATCCCGGATGATCCCACCCCCCCCCAGGGACCTGCCATCGGTCCCCAACACTTGGGGGGCTGGAAGGGGGGGGGGGTGGGGGGGGCCAGAATCCTGCACCCCAGAGCCACCTCACTGCTCCCCCCCTCCCTCCACCACCCCAGTTGGGAGCTGGGGGCCCCGCTGTCCCCTGGGTGCTGGTGAGGACACGCACCCCCCCACCCCCAAACCCCCCCAGCCCCCTGCACCCCACCCCCTACACTGCGGGAGCGGCCGCCAGTGATTTTGGGGGGAGCGGGAGCGCGGCGCAGCCCCCACGCTCGCACAACTGTGTGTGCACCCGCACACACACACACACACCCCCCCAAGCACGCTCACCAGCCCCCATGGGTGCACACGCGTGGGCACCCCAGGGTGGGGAGAGTGGGGGGGGGGGGGGCACGTGCCTGCGCACACACGCGTGCACGCTCCCACCCGCGGCAAGGTGAGCGGCCGGTTGCACACTCAGGTTTGCACGTGTGTGTGTGTGTGTGTCGTCCCCCCCTCCGACCCTTGCACCACCATTTCACCCCCCAGCTGAGTTTCGGGCCGGTGCGAAACACGCTCGGCTCGCGGGTGGGCGTGCGACACGGGCACCCGGCTCCTGTCCTCGTCCCCGTGAGGTGACAAGGGCGGTGACACACCGGTGCTGCGTGCACAAGCATGTACCCTTGCACCAACGTGCACCCTTGCACCGGCGTGCACCCCTGCACCAACGTGCACCCCTGCACCGGTGTGCACCCTTGCACCGGCGTGCACCCTTGCACCAACGTGCACCCTTGCACCGGCGTGCACCCTTGCACTGGCGTGCACCCCTGCACCGGCGTGCACCCTTGCACCAACGTGCACCCTTGCACCAACATGCACCCCTGCACCCTTGCACCAGCCGCCGCGTGCGGGTGAGCCCCCGTGCACGTGCGCACACCCGCACCCCTTGCACGCCCACGCCGCACGAGGACCCGCACGTGCCGTGGGGTCGCGAGGGGGCACGGGCCCACCGGAGCCCACGCAGGCGTGGGAAAGGAAGGCGGGGGGGGGGGGGGGCACCCTGGGGATTCACCCAGAGCACCCCACACCCACCCCACCACCCCCCCCCCCAGTGTGGGGTGGCACCCTGGGGGTATCAGAGGGTGGCACCCCCCATCCCCAGGGCCGGCTGGACATGCTGGCACCCGCTCTGCCCCGCCCCCCAAGAGTTGGGGGTACCCCCCTCAGTGCCACCTGGGGTGAGGGGTGGTGGGGGCTGGTGGGGACCCCCCCAGCACCCCCAGAGCTGCCCCAGCTGGGTTTACGGGTGCCCTCAGCCTGAGGGGGGTCATGGGGCACCCGCACTAAGGGGGTGCAATGGGTGCGGGGGGGTCCTGAGGGTGGCTGGGGGGGGGGGGGGAATGTGGGGGGCAGCGCATGGATGAGATGGGGGGGGGCCCCTAGGGGGACCCCAGGGGCAGAGGGTTCGGGGGGGGGGGGGGACCCTGGGGGCAGCTGAATGTCCCAGGGGGCCCTGCCTGGAGTGGGGGGGGGACACAGGGTGGAGAGCACCGGGGGGGGGGGGGGGGGTGTCTTATAGGATGAAGGAAGGGGGGGGGGGTGTCCCCAAAAAAGGGGTTTGTTGGGGTGTGATGCTCAGGTTTGGGGGGTCCCGGTTTGGAGGTGGAGTGGTCCCAGTTTGGGGGGGGGGGGGGGGATGTGGGGGGTGGATCCCGGTTTAGGGTGTTGGGGGGGGGCGGGGGGTGGGGGGGTCACTCACAGCGCCCGGAGCTTGACCCAAATCTTCTTGCTGGGGGTGGATTTGATCTCCAGCGGGGACGGGCAGCCGCCGGCCGGGTCCAGCCCCTCACGGTCGGGCTCCAGCCCCGGGAGGCTCCGCGGCGGCTCCATGGCCCCTGCGGCGGCTGGGGGGGGGACACGGGGGGGGGGGGGGGGACACACACACGGGACGCGCCCTCAGCCCCGCGGCCGGTCCCGGGGCCCGGCGGGCCGTCACCGAGCAGCCGCCGGTACCGCCCCGTAAGCCCCGGCAGCGGCCTCCCCCCCCCCCCCCCCCCCAACCCCAGCTCCCCTCCCCTCCGCCGCCCGGTACCCGGCGGCTGCGCAGGCAGCACCGGCCCGGGCGGCGGAGCTAAGATGGCATCCCGGGCACCGGGGATGGGGAGCACCGGGGATGGGGAGCACCGGGGATGGGGAGCACCGGGGATGGGGCACCGGGGGTGGGGAGCACCGAGGATGGGGAGCACCGGGGATGGGGAGCACCGGGGATGGGGAGCACCGGGGATGGGGAGCACCGGGGGTGGGGAGCACGGGCGTACGGCGGGAGGGACCGGGGATGCTTGCGCGCTCCTACCCGGGGATGCTCGACCGGGAAGCGCCGGTCCTGCCGTGCTCCGGTGCCGCCGGTCCTGCCGTGCTCCGGTGCCGCCGGTCCTGCCGTGCTCCGGTGCCGCCGTGCCCCGGTCCTCCCGCTGCTGCCGGCTCTGCCTCCGCCGACCGGGGCTCGCCGCAACTTTCCCCGAGCCGGCACCGGCGGGAGGGCGGGGAGGGGCGGGGGGAACCGGGGGCGGGGGCCGGGAACCGGGGCCGCCCAGCCCCGCCGCCCCGCTCAGCCCCGGCCCGGGGGGGGGGGGGCGGGAGCTCCGGGACACCCACGGGGCTGGGGGGGGGGTGGGGGGGTGGGGAAGAAGATGCCCCGGGACCCCCCATGGAGACGGGGGTGTCCAGGACCTCCGTAAGGTCCCCCGGGACCCCTATGGGGCTATAGGGGCTGTACCCCAAAACCCCTATGGGGGGTACCCAAAGACCCTTATGGGGCTTTACCCCAAGACCCCTATGGGGGGTACCCAAAGACCCTTATGGGGCTTTAGGGGCTGTACCCCAAAACCCCTATGGGGGCACAGGGGTTGTACCCCAGCACCCCTATGGGGGGGTACCCCAGGACCCCTATTGGGGGGTACCCTAGGACCCTTATGGGACTATAGGGGCTGTACCCCAGCACCCCTATTAGGGGGGAACCCCAGGAACCTCATGGGGCTGTAGGGGTTGTACCCCAGGACCCCTATGGGGGGGTACCCCAGGACCCTTATGGGGCTATAGGGGCTGTACCCCAAGACCCCTATGGGGGTGCAGGGGTTGTACCCCAGCACCCCCATGGGGCTATAGGGGATGTACCCCAGCACTCCTGTGGGGGGTACCCCAAGACCCCTATTGGGGGGCACCCCAGGACCCTTATGGGGCTATAAGGGTTGTACCCCAGGACCTCTATGGGGGGTACCCCAGCACCCTATGGGGCTATAGGGGATGTACCCCAGGACCCCCATGGGGGGTACCCCAGGACCCTTATGGGGCTATGGGAGTTGTACCCTAGCACCCCTGGGGGTACCCCAAGACCTCATGGGGTTATGGGGGGGGGGGGGGTTGGGTGCCCCAGGACCCCCCTGAGGTTACAGGGGGTGTCACTGGGTTTGGCAGCCAGAGCCCCCGGCCCGGTGCCCCCTCTCGGGGGTCTGCTCCGTGCAGCGGGTTGGGGTGACCCCCCCACGCCCCCCCCAGCCCTGCCCCGTTTGTCACACGTCACCGAGGCGGGTGACACGGACACCAGGGACCGAGTCCTCCCACCGGCTGCAGGGCAGCGGCAACCCCCGACTTATTGTAGGACCTACCCAAACTTGGGGGGCGGCGGGGGGGGCTGGTGCTGGGCCTCTCACCTATTAGGGCATTGCCCCCCTGGGCTGGGGGAGTGCGGGAGGGGGGGGGGTTGAGAGCAGCCTGAGCTCGAGGGAACCCCAACCCACGGGCCCGTGGACACCCCACTCCTGCCCCACGGCCCCCTGCACCCCCTGCCCCACACGCAGCTTGGCCCCCACCCTGTGCCCCCCCACCCTCCCCCCCCCCCCGCGGGTCCCACTGGGAAACCTCGGGGTGCAGGAGCCGTTCCTGAGGACCCGGGGGGCTCCAGGAGCACGCGCTGGGGAGATATCGGGGTGCCAGAGCCCCAGGTGGGTCTCGGTGAGCTGGGGGGGGGGGGGGGGGGGGGTACAGCAGCCCCCACGCTGCCTCCCTCGGCATGTGCTGAGCCGCAGCCCCCGGGGAATATTAATAAGCCCTTATGTAACGCCGTAGGTGTGCGCAGCACCCACCACCGCAGCACCGGCACCAGGGGGGCCAGGTGGGGCCCCCCCCCCCCCCCCCCCCCCAGGTACCATCCCCGAGCCCCCCACCTTGGCCCCCACACTGTCCCCAGTAGCTCAGCCAGGTCCCCGTTTGCCAGGTCACGTCACCTCCCGGCCTTTGCCAGCTAGCACCCATGGGTGCTACCCGGGGGATGCATCCGTTTAGTCTCCGAAAGAGTGGGCTGCGGCCCCCCTCCCAGGGGGGGGTTCCCTGCTTCGACGGGGCGTCCCGCGGGTGCGGGGGGGGCACCCATGGGTCCCCCACCCACACACACCGGGGGCAGCAGGGTGGGCTGCCGGCCCCCGCCCGCGGCGTGGCAGCTCCCATACCCCGCCGGGGCCATTTCGGGGTCCCTAAACTTTTTGGGGTGGGGAGGGGGTGGCGCTCAGAGCTGAGGACTTGAACAAAGTGGGGGGACCCCACATCGGTGGGGAGCAGCCCGAGGCTGGGGGGGGGGGGGGGGGGGGGGGCACGGGCGTGGGAGAGGCCGTGGGCAGAGGGATGCGCGCGAGACAAAGCCGCGCTGCCGGCGGGGAGCCTCGGCAGCTCGTTACCACTTAATATCATGATTGATGAGCGCGAAAATAGACTTTTGCAGCAATCTGGAATAATCAGCAGGTTCTGGGCGTTAATTCGGGGGAGTTCAGCCCCCCCCCCCCCCCCCCCCCCCCGGGGAGCACAGCCGGAGGGGGATAGCGGGGGAGCCTAGCCCACTCCAGCGCTATTTCCCCCCCCCCCCCCCCCCCCCCCGCCCCATCCGGTTGAATTAATAAAGTAATTTTAATAAAGTAATTAGTGCCGGACGAGGCAGCCGCACGCTCAGGCTCGGCCACTCGATCGTTGCGGTTCAGGTTGGCTGCCGGGGCCGCACGCTTGGCTTCCCCCAGTCCTGGGGGGAGCGGGGCAGGCCGAGGGGGGGCTCTGCCGAAGGGGGGGGTCTGCCGAGGGGGCTCACGGCCACGGCAGCCACCGTCCCCGTCCCCCCCCCCCGGCTTCCCAGTACGGCCAGTGACTCATCCCGGAGCAGCCGGCCGTGAGCGGAATGGCAACGGCCGCCCTGCCGCCTCCTTCCCTCGCCCCATTAATTTTCCCCCCCAAGATGCTGCACGGGAGGAAAATAAACACCCTGAGACGGGGGGGGGGGGGGGGGGGAAAGGGGGGGAGCTGGGGAGGGGGGAAACGTGACTTGAAACATCCCCGGCCAGGCAGTGTGAAGGGAAACTGAGGCACGAGGCTGGCCAGGATCATTGCCTCGAGGAGCAGCAGCTTTAATTAAAGCTGGTAAATCCTGCCGGCAGCTCCAGTCCCCTCATGTCCCGGCCCCCCCCCCCCCCCAAGGCCCGTGACACCCCCAGACCCTCCCAAATGCCCATGGGGGACCCACAGGAGGTTATTTCTGCTGGGGACTCAGGGCTCAGCACCCACCCTGGAGTGCTGGGGGGGGGGGGGCAGAGCCAGCCCCAAATATTCCCCGGGTGTCCCCCCCCCAAGCCATGGGTTAGACGCAGATTTGGGGGGGGGGGGGGGGATGGAAAAAGTGATTTAGTGGAGGTGGCGATGGCTGGGGGACAGGATGGGGAGGGTTGGGGAGACTGTGGTGGCATCCAGGGGCTGGGGGGAGGACTCGGGGGTCGTGGCAGGGAGGGAGGGGGGGGTCGTTTGGAGGGGTTTGAGGGGAGGGGGGCGACGCGGGGGCCGGGCTCAGTGCGAGGGGACCCTGCTGAGCAGATTTTCCCGGCACACCTCGCGGTAGGCGTTGCGGAGCAGGACGTAGGGGAAGCAGGTCTCCAGCATGTCCACGGTCAGGAAGGACGACTCCGCCACGATCTGAGAGAGGAGACCCAGGCGGCATCAGCAGCATCCCCCGGCCCCCCCCCCGCCTCAGTTTCCCCCTTTGCCAGAGCGGGGAGCCGGCCCCCAGTCCCTCCCCAGCAGCGCCGGGTGCTCCCTTCCCCGGCTGGCTCCCCCTGCCCCAGCTCCTGATTGAAATATTTGCATTTAAATTGCTTTGCAAGGAGGAATAGCAGCTCCCTGAATACCAATCCCCGGGGGAAGGGGGGGGTGCGTGGCCCCCCACCGGGTCAGCCCAGCCCCTCCCTGGGGATGTCGGAGATGGCTCGAGCCCCCCCAACCCCCGGCCCAACCAGAGGTGGGCAAGGGCTGAACACCCCGAGCCGGCTGCGGGCTGGGGACCGGAGCAACCCAGACAGAGCTGGAGCCCAGGAGAAACACGGAACTGGGATGTGCCCACTCAGGAGCAACCCCACAGCCCACCCAGCAGCACCCCGGGGACCCTCCCATCACTCACCAGCTGCATGAGCAGGGAGATGGAGTCGCGGTTCCTGGCACGCAGCTTGTCCGTCTCCTGGCCCAGCTGCAGGAGGCTGACGGAGGCCAGCTGAGGGGACCGACCCGGATCAGCACTGGGGACTGTGCCCACCCTGGGAGGGTGCCCACCCCGAGGGTGCCCACCCCGAGGGTGCCCACCCCCGGCCAGGCACAGCCGTGGCCCCCCGGCCGCTCTCACCAGCAGGAACTCCTTGAGGTGGGTCTCGATGTTCTTGTTGTGGACGGTGAAGAGGGCGGCCGACACGTGGATGATGGCTTTGGCCAGGCAGTGGATGTTGTTGTTGTAGCCTGGGGACGGGGGCGCAGGTGGGTTGGGGGACACAGGAAGGTCGGGGACAGCGCAAGGGTCCCCACCGCGCCCACCTCCCTTGCCTGCAGTTATGGGGCACCAGCCCTGCCAGTCCCGGGGTCCCGTTGTCCCCACCCACCACCCTCAGCTGTGGCCGCGGGGCACCGCTGACCTCGGGGATCCCAGCCTACACAAGGTGTGACAACTGGGGAACTGGGGGGTCGGGGTGACGGGGACGCAGCCAGGATTGGTGACAAGGGGACAAAGCTGCCAGGGTCGTGGCCAAGCCTCACCGTCCACCTCGGTGTTGTAGACGGACGCCGGGTCGGAGGCCAGCAGGGGCAGGGACACGGCCACGAAGACCAGAAGCAGGCAGGCCACCTTGTAGTCCTCCTCCGGGGACGAGCCATCTACCAGGGAGGGAGGTGACACTAAACAGGGGTCCAAGAGGGGACCCCGGGGGTCCCAGGGAGGTGGCACGGGGTGGGAGAAGGTGAGGGAAGGCTGGGGGTCCGCGGCAGGGTCACAGATCTCAGGGACAGCCCCCTGTGACCCCAGCAGACCCCCCAGGGTACCCGTCTTGCTGCCAGCGAGGACGTTGACCAGCGCGGGGTCGACCTCGCAGGGGATCCCCGCGGCCGAGGCCAGCTCGAAGATGCTCAGGGTGACCTGGGGGAGGGGGGGGACACGGGACGGGGATGCGCAGGGTCAGGGCTGGGGACACACGGGTTGCAGCCGGGCACGGGGGACCACACGACGCCACACGATGCCACGCGGTGTCCCGTCGCGCCGTGCGGTGCCACGCAACACACCGGGTAGAGGACGGCAGCGACCAGCCCTGCTTGGGGACAGCTGTCCCAAACACTGGAGGTGCCACCTTGTCCCCAACCCCGGCTCCGTGCCCACCTGGATGTCGGTGTCGGGGGTGACAACGTCGGTCAGACACTCGATGGGGCCCATCAGGAAGGGGCAGTGGTGGGAGAAGACCTGAGGGGAGAAGGTGGCTGCTCATGGGGCTCCTGTTGACACACACCCCCCCCCAACCCGGCCTGTGGGTGGGGGTCCCCTGGGGTGGGGGACCCATGGGGTGGGGGGGCACCCACCTCCCGCAGGCCCTGCTGGGCCATGGCACGGAAGCTCAGGATCTCCCCGATGATGGTCATGCGCTTCAGGACGCTTTCGGCCGCTGTGGGAGGAGAGGGGTCAGCGGGAACACATGTGTGTGTGCGTGTATGTGCACACGTGTGTGTGCCAGCCCCAGGCTCCCCACCCCACACCATGTCCCCTGTGTCTGTCCCCCCCCACAGACTCACAGGTCAGTCGGGGCAGCAGAGCTGCCATCTGCTCGGGTTTGCAGGAGCTGGAGCGCAGCTGGACCAGCGTGTCCATGTTCTCATTGACCAGCTTCTGCAGGGGACCGGGAGGGGGCAGGGGGGCTCGTGGCACTGGGCACACGGCGAGCCCGCAGCCTGCCACGGAGGGACGGGGGTGGCCAGCCCCTCTGCCCCCCTCCAGGCTGGCCAGCAAGGCCAGGGGACAGGCAGGGGGCTGAGATGGTCCCCGGGGTGGCCCTGCCTGCCCTGTCACGCCATGCTCCAGAACCTGGTCCCAGCAGCTCAACTCTGGTCCCAGTCCCCCGATACTGGTCTTGGTCCCCCAACCCCAGACCCAGTCCCCCAACCCTCATCCCAGTCCTCTGATCCTGGTCCCAGTCACCCAACCCTCATCCCAGTCCTCTGATCCTGGTCCCAGTTCCCTGATCCTGGTCCCAATCGCCCAACCCTCATCCCAGCCCTGTGATTCTGGTCCTAATCCTCCGACCCTCATCCCAGTCCCCTGATCCTGATCTCGATCCCCCGACCCTCATCCCAGTCCTCTGATCCTGGTCCCAGACCCACAGTCCTGGTCTTGGTCCCCCAACCCTGGTCCCAGTCCCTTGACCCTCATCCCAGTCTTCTGATCCTGGTTCCAGTCCCCCTACCCTAATCTCGGTCCCCTGATCTTTGTCCCAGTCCCCCAACCCTGGTTCCAGTCCCCCGACCCTGGTCCCAGTACTCCAACCCTGGTCCCAGTCCCCCGACCCTGATCTCGGTCCCCTGATCCTGGTTCTGGTCCCATGACCCTGGTCCCAGGCCCCCAACCATTCTCTTGGTCCCCCCAACCCTGATCTCAGTCCCCCAACCTTGGTCCCAGTCCCCTGATCCTGGTCCCAGTCCCCCAATCCTAGTCCCAGTCCCTCGACCCTGATCTCAGTCCCCTGATCCTGGTCCCAGTCCCCTGACCCTGGTCCCAGTCCCCAGATCTCGGTCCCAGTCCCCCCATCCTGGTCCCAGTCCCCCAATCCTAGTCCCAGTCCCTCGACCCTGATCTCAGTCCCCTGATCCTGGTCCCAGTCCCCTGACCCTCATCCCAGTCCCCAGATCTCGGTCCCAGTCCCCCCATCCTTGGTCCCAGTCCCTCGACCCTGGTCCCAGTCCCTCGACCCTGTCCCTCGACCCTGGTCCCAGTCCCTCGACCCTGATCTTGGTCCCCTGACCCTGGTCCCAGTCCCCAGATCTCGGTCCCAGTCCCCCCATCCTGGTCCCAGTCCCTCGACCCTGGTCCCAGTCCCTCGACCCTGATCTTGGTCCCCTGATCCTGGCCCCAGTCCCCCGATCCTGGTCCCAGTCCCCCGATCCTGGTCCCAGTCCCTCGACCCTGATCTCAGTCCCCCGATCCTGGTCCCAGTCCCCCGATCCTGGTCCCAGTCCCCTAATCCTCATCCCAGTCCCTTGACCCTGATCTCAGTCCCCTGATCCTGGTCCCAGTCCCCTGACCCTGGTCCCAGTCCCCAGATCTCGGTCCCAGTCCCCCAATCCTGGTCCCAGTCCCCCAATCCTGGTCCCAGTCCCTCGACCCTGATCTCAGTCCCCTGATCCTGGTCCCAGTCCCCAGATCTTGGTCCCAGTCCCTCAACCCTGGTCCCAGTCCCTCGACCCAGTCCCTCGACCCTGGTCCCAGTCCCTCGACCCTGATCTCAGTCCCCTGATCCTGGTCCCAGTCCCCTGACCCTGGTCCTAGTCCCCAGATCTCGGTCCCAGTCCCCCCAATCCTGGTCCCAGTCCCTCGACCCTGATCTCAGTCCCCTGATCCTGGTCCCAGTCCCCCGACCCTGGTCCCAGTTCCTACCTTCAGCTCAGTGACCTGGGACCCCACGTGCCACATGAGGTTGTCGCTCAGGAACTTCATGCCGTACGGCCCGATGAGCTCGGCCAGCGCCCGCATCTCTGCGGGGAGGGGGACAAGGATGGAGACATCAGCAGGGTGGGGTGGGGAGGTGATGATTCCGCTCCCCTTCCTCCTCCTCCTCCTCCTCCTCGCCCCACAGCATCCCTGCACCCCTCACCGGAGACGTCGGAGAACTCGGCAGCGCTGAAGGGGGGTTCTCCCTCCCGGGGCACCGTGGTGAAAGCCTGCAGGGCGGGGGCCAGGACGATGGCTCCCGTGCTGGCCTGTCGCAGCAGGGCCTCCAGGTACCTGCGGACACCGAGCCGCTGCCACCCCCCAGCACCGCCACCCACGGCACCGGCACCCACCGGCACCGCAGGGCCACCTTCCCACGAGGGAGGGAGGGAGGGAGGGAGGGAGGGTGCTGGTCCCAGCTCGGCACCCACCAGTTGGTGTAGATGGTGGTGAGCGTCTGCTCGCCGGCGGCGTCGCGGGGCTGCGTCTGCTGCAGGAGGACGCTGTGGATGATGCGCCCCGTGTCCAAGCCCACGAACTGCCCCAGCGACTGGATGAAGGTCGTGTAGGCGCTCAGCCCCACCAGCACCTCCGAGGGCCGGGCCACCTCCTGCGTGGCCTGGCTGTAACCCACCATGGCCACGATGGCTCTGTGGGGACAAGAGGGGGTGGTTCAAAGAGCCGTGGCCAAGTGTCCCCTCCCCGGCAGCATCCCCCCAGCCCGCCCTCGCCGTGTCCCACGTCCCCTGCGTGGTCCCTACTTGGTGAAACGTGTCTCCAGGTGGCTGCTGAGATATTCGGCCGGGGTCACCGTGTGCTCGAAGACGGTGAAGTTGGGCACGTGGTTGAGGCTCAGGGACAACTCGGCCAGCGTCAGGTGCAGCTTGTCCATGCTGGGGTGAGGGGGGACACAACGCCGCGGTCACGCCGTGGCCCCCCCCCCCCCACGTCACACCATGCCCACACCTGATGTCAGGTGGCCACCGCTCTCCGCCAGCCCCCTGCCCACCCTCGCTGGCCCCGGGTGGCTCTCACTTGGTGGTCAGGGTCCGGTCCTTCCTCTGGCTCTCGGCCCCCGGCTTGTCCCGTTCGGGCTCCCCCTTCTTGGCCGGCTGCTTCAGGGTCTTCTTGTTGCGGGCTTTGCTGACGGTGGAGGCGCAGTGCTTGGGCAGCAGCTGCCGGCCACGGGCAGTGGGTTACCACGGGCCATGGCACCGAGCACAGCCCAAACAGGGCCTCCAGGACCAGAGACCACCATCCCCAAGGTTGAGCTGGGGGGGCACCCTGCCAGGTCTTCCCTTCCGTGGCCTCTGCTCTCCCGAGGCTTTGGAGAACATGGAGGCCACAGAGGTCCAAGGGAACAAAGAGGTCACAGAGACCTCAGAGGTCGTGGAGACCCCAAAGGCTGTGGAAACCCTGGAAGCCACCAAGGCCACGGAGACCCTAAAGACTACAGAGATCCTGGAGACCACAGAGATCTCAAAGGCCACAGAGATTCTGAAGGTGATGGAAACCTCAAGGTCATGAAGACCTCAGAGGCCCTGGAGACCCCAAAGGCCACAGAGATCCTGAAGCTGATGGAGACCTCAGAGGCCCTGGAGACCCCAAAGGCCACAAAGATCCTGAAGCTGATGGAGACCTCAAGAGGCCCTGGAGACCCCAAAGACCACAGAGATTCTGAAGCTGATGGAGACCTCAAGAGGCCCTGGAGACCCCAAAGGCCACAAAGATCCTGAAGCTGATGGAGACCTCAAGGTCATGGAGACCTCAGAGGCCCTGGAGATGTGACCCTCACCTGCTCACTGAGGTTGTGCTGCTCAGCACAGGCATCCATGACGCAGGCGCTGGCCTGCCGGGCCATCTCCTCCAAGAACTTGTTGCACAGCCCCAGCGCTATGGCCTTCAGGTGGGGATACTGCAGGGGGGAAAGCCACGGCACCGTCACAGCACGTGGCACAGGGGCCACAGCCACGTCTGCAGCGTGCCACCAGCCGTCCCAAGGCCGTGGGGCCGCCATCGTCCCCACGTAGGTGGCCCCCCCCGGGCAGCAGGACCCACCTCCTCCGGGCACATGGGGTGGACGCAGCGGGAGAAGTGGCTGCAGAGCAGAGGGAAGGCGATGCCGTAGCGCAGCATTGAGGGCTCCTCCATCGTTGCCAGAAACATCTTCTCCACTGGCCGAGGGTAGAAACTGCAGGGGTGGGGGCAGAGGGGGGGAAGAAAGGCGGCAAGAAGGGCAGGAGAGGGGATTTGTCTTTCTAGACACGCTGCTCCTGTGCCACATGTGTGTTGTCCCTGTCCCCAAGTCCATGTATATGTCACCTAAGCTTGCCTAACCTCTCCCGTGGGTGACATGTCCCCCGTGGCCACCTCCACCCCTTCCCACACCCTTCCCACGCGTGCTGGGGTGCAGGACACGGCTCGAAGGCCCCCAGCCGGGGTGACCCTTTGTGAGCGTGGGGAAACTGAGGCAGAGCAGGCAGCTGCGCTCACCACAGGTCAGAGAGGTCGGAGGTCTCAGCCAGCAGCTCCTCCAGGGAGTCAAGAAGTTTGGTGTGGAAGACGATGAGGTTCATGACGCGACCCACGTCGGGGTTGGAGCCCAGAGGCAGCGAGGCCTTGGCCACGCTAGTGTAGGCCTGGGGGGGACAGAGGGCTCAGGGCACAGCAGGGGAAGGGGACAGGGATGGGGACAGTAATAGGGAAGGGGATGGGGACAGGGATGGGGCGACAGGAAGGGGATTAGCACAGGGATGGGAACAAGGGTGGAGATTGGGGTGGGGACAGGGACAAGGACAGGGCAGCACCTGCAGCCGGAACCAGTCCAGGCGGAGCGGTGTGAAATCAAACTGCTCCTTGTCATCAACTGCGGGGAAGCAGAAACGTGGGGAGACGTGGCTGTGGGGAGGGGACTAGGGGGAGTGTCAGTCTGGAGACGCTCATCTGGAGGTACTGGTCCTGGGGGTGCCAGTCTGGTGGGTGCCAGTGCCCACCCCACAGGACCCCCAGGAGCTGTGATCTCCCCCGTTGCTCCCCCAAGCCTGTCCAAGCAGGACTGCTGCAGGGCTCTCGGGACGGGGGGGGACATCGGTCCCCAGGCAGTGCCAGGGACAGGCCGGGGGGGGACACGGTCCGTACCTTCCTTGACAGAGAGAGCCGAGAGGGAGCTGACGAAGGATGACAGGATGATGGACTCCTCCTCGGGGCACACGGAAAGGTTCTGTGGGGCCGGGGATGGGGTCAGGATAAGGGACAGCCAGGCTAGGGCACAGGGGACAGAGACAGCCCCCACGGGGGTCACAAACCAGCCCCTACCAGTGTCCCCCAGTACCTGGATGACTTCGCTGAGCACCAGGGCATCGAAGCGGGCCAGGTACTGGACGTGGTAGCGCTGCAGCACCCCGACCTGCCGCCGCACCAGGCTCCGCAGCCGCTCCATGAGGAAGAGCAGCTCCGCGACGTGGCTGAAGCCAGAGCCACCGGTCAGACCCAAGCGCCGGCTGTTTCCCCCCCCTCCAAATCCCCGCCCCCCCCCCCCAAGTGCCAGCTGTGCCCACGGCACCCTGACAATCCCCCACCACGAGATCAGCCTGCCCCCTGGGCACGGATCCCTTCCCACCCCGTGCAGAGCCAGTGCCCGCACACCACGGCTACCTGTCAGCGAAGTCCTCGGGCGTCTTGGTCTTGGTGACGTGCTCAGCGTGCCGCACCAGCCAGCTCACCTCGTCCCGGCAGAAGGAGAGCGCCATGAAGACGAAGAGGGCCTGGGCAGAGGGGGGAGTTAGAGGGGACCAGGACCAAGGTGCTGCCACCGGGCACTCCCACGGGGGTGGCACCGATGGCCCTGGGTGCTGTGACCGCATTTCACACCCCCAGGCGCACGCAGAGCCTGGCACCCAGCCCCCTGCACCCAAATCCTGCACCTGTGCACCCCTGTATCCCAAACCCTGCACCCACACACTCCGTGCACCCCAAACCCTGCCCCCGCTGCCCCCTTGTCCCCGTGCTCACCTTGGGTCCCAGAAGCCCGGGCTGATCCTCCAGCAGTGCCTCCAGCTCCCGCACGGCCCCCCGCAGGTACGCCCGCCGGCCCCGGTGCAGGGAGCCGCTGCAGGGGTGGGGGTCAGGGTCAGGGCCACCCAACTGAACCCCTCAAATACCCCTCCCACCCACTGGGGACATCACAGGCACCATGCGGCAAAGATGAGGGTTGTGGCACTGGGCCAGCGTGGACCCAATCGGGGCAGCCCGCTCCCAATTTCCCAGGGTGCTGACACCCCCCACCCTCTGGGACTCGTGAGACCCCCAGGACCCTGCAATCCTTTGGGGTGCCCTGGGACCTCCCAGCTCCCCAGAACCCCTGGGCCCTTCCCCAGTCCCGCCGTCCCCTCGCCGAGCCCCCAACCTGTGAGACACGGCGTGTTCCTTGCACTCCTTGAGATCGGCCACCCGCTTCCCATACCTGCGAGAGAGTCACGGCCGGGCAGTGCCGGGCACAGCACCCGGCACAGCACCCAGGAGACCCCCAGGCACCCCACAGAGCCCCTGGTACAGCCCCCAGCCCCTGACACCCACCACAACTTCCTGGCACCCCGCAAAGTCTGGCCCCTGGCACCCAACAGAGCTGCTGGCAGAGCCACCCCCCCCCGTCCCCAGCCCCTGGCACCCATGGTGGCACCCCCCTGGCACCCTCCACGGCCCCGGCGCTGGCACGACCGTTACCCTTTGAGGCTGCTGAGCAGCTCCTCGGTGACCTTGTGGATCTGGAGGGCTTCGTCGCGGAGGAGGGGGACATAAAGCGAGCCCTGCAGCGCCAGCCGCCACAGCTCCAGGCACTGAGGGGACGAGCCCAGAGCCCCCGGGCACACCAGGAACCCCACTGCAGGCACAGCCGTCAGGCGGGCAGGGGGTGCCCGCGCTGCCAGACCCACAGCGGGCTGGGGGACAGCCCGAAACTGGGAGCCAGGCTGCTGGGGACCCTGCGCCCGAGTGGGGCTGGGGACCCGGGGGCGCTGCAAGGACTCACTGAGGATCCAGCGTTCCATCACCTCCAGGGACAGGTACTCGCAGGCCATCTGGGGACACAGGCGTCACCGTGTCACCCTCCTCAGCCCTCCCGCAGTCTCCCCCCAGGCCCCGGCCAGGTCCCCCCGCGGCGCGGTGGCACTCACGGTGTCGGAGCTGGCGGGGCTGAGCATGGTGCCGGCGGTGCTGAGCAGGCTGAGGAGCTGGTCGCTGCGCCACTGCTCAGCCCCCTGGTTCCTCCGGGCGAAGAGGAAATGGAGGGACAGGAGGGCACTGGTGACAGCCTGGGGGACAGGAGGACATCACAGGGGGGCTGTGGGAGGGACCGGGGCAGGATGTGACCCCGCTGGCTGTGGGGGAGCCCCATCCCACCTTGGTGTGCGGCCCAAATTCCTCCGCCAGCTTCTTGAGGGGGTGGTCGTACTCCAGCACCATCTGTCCCAGGCGGGCGAAGCTGGGGTCGCTGCGGGGAGGGTGGCACGGGGTGGGGGGGTTAAGGACAGTCCTCAGGGCCAGCCCCGGTAGGGACAGACTGTGGGGGACAGGCCTGGTGGGGACATCTGACCCACCTGGTGCCGTGGCTCATCTCGTGGGCGCAGTGGTACATGCCGATGAGCAGCCGGCGGTCCTCGGTGCGGGCCAGCAGCAGGACAAGGGACACGTAGGTGACAACCAGGTCCAGGTAGCTCTTGGTGAAGTCGTAGTTGACGTGCTGGGGAGGGGGGCAGTCGTGAGCGCGTGGGGACGGCAGTGGCACCCCCCAAAGTATCCCCCCCCACCCCCTCCCCGGGATCCCCGGCGCCCCACTCACGATGTCAAAGAAGCACTGGCTGGCATCGATGGTGTTCAGCAGCTCGTAGACATGGTCCTGGCAGGGAGGGGACAAGGGGCGTTGTCACCGCTGTCCCCCCCAGATCTGAAATAGCGGCGCTGCCCCCCAACCCCCCCCCGCTTCCCCCCACCACGTTCCCCAGCTCACCCTGAACTCCAGGACATCCAGGAAGGAGTGGTAAAAGGGTCCCAGCGCCCGGGCGATGTCCCCCTTGTCCTTGTGCACCGGCCCCAGGTGTTGCTGTAAAGGGACAGTGGGGACACCCGGGGTGGGGTGACACAGAGGGGACACCCCAAAAGGGGTGACATGGGGCAGGGGGTGGCTGGATGACCAAGGGAGGGGGGGATGGAGGGGAAGCAAAGTGGGGTGACAGAGACCGAGGCGAGGCGTGCGGATGGGGGCAACATGGGGTGGGGTTGGTGAGGACACTGGAGATGGGGGGAGACGGGGTGAGGGGCAGAGGGGACCCCCGGGTAGGGCTGGGGGGACGGGGAGGGGGGACAACAGGGGGTCGGGGACAGAGGGGACACCCTGGTCCCTCACCGTGCTGCTCCGCACGTCCAAATGAGGAAACTTCTTGTTGATGAACTTGACGGAGGGCTCCATGGCCTTGTCGCTGAAGAAGGGCGGCCGCGTTTTGGGGTCGGAGCATGTCTGTGGGGACCCCCTCCAATGTCAGACACACACCACCACCACCCCCCCCGAAACCCCCTCCTGGGCTCACACCCCCTCATCAGACCCCCCTGCCCCAGCAATCCCACCACCCCCCCGGTTTCTTCACGACCCTCGTTCCAGGCGGAACTCAGGCTCTTCCCCATCAGGTAGGGTGGGGTATCCCGGTGTCCTGCACCCCAAACTTTTCCCCCCACCATGAGACCCAGGCATCCCCCACCCCGCACCCACCTTCTTGATGTTGTAGATGCGGATGAGGACGCCCCGTCCCCGGTCGTTGAGGATCGTCAGCTTCTCGGCGAACTTGTTCTGGTAGACGGAGGGCAGCGACATGGCGGCGACGTGCTGGGGAGCAGGGGTTGGGGGGGGGGGGGGAGGTTGTGAATGTCCCCGTGTCCCCCACGTCCCCCCTGAGCAGCCCCACGTCCCCAAAAACCAACTTCCCCTTCCTGAGCTTCCTGGGCTGGGCCCTGAGCTGGGGCCACCGCCACGTGACACCAGTGCCACCACCCCCGTGACGCCAGTGCCACCACCCCCGTGACACCGCCGGACCATATAGGGTCCATATAGCTCTGGCCATCACTATCTGACACTGGCCACGACCATATGGCCCTACAACACCAGCTGTGACCCATAGAACTGCAGCCAGGCCCTATAACACCATGCGAGGCCCTATAACATGAAGCAGGGCCCTATAAAAGCACACAGACTCTATAGAAGACCATCCAGGAGTATATACCACCACCAGGGTCCCTATACCACTCCTTAGGTCCATATAACACTGCTCAGGCCCATATAAAGCTGTCCAGCGTCCCTATAGCACAGCCCAGGGCTCATATGGAACTGCCCAGGGTCCATCTAACATCACCTGGGCCCATATATCACCACCCAGGGCCCATTTAGCATAGCCCAGGGCTCATATAATACCACCGTGGCCCGTATAACGTTGTCTGGGCCTGTATAGCACTGCTCATGGCCCACATAACACCACTCAGAGCCCATATAGCATGGTCCAGGGCTCATATAGCACCACCATGGCCCATATAACGTTGTCTGGGCTCATGTAACACCACCCGGGGCTCATATAGCACTGCTCATGGCCCATATATCACCACCCAGGGCCCATATAGCACCACCATGGCCCATATAACATTGTCTGGGCTCACGTAACACCACCTGGAACCCATATATCACCACCCAGGGCTCATACTGCACTGCTCATGGCCCATATAACATTGACTGGGCTCATATATCACCACCTGGGGCCCATATAGCTCCTATAGCATCACCCAGGGCCCATGTAACACCACCTGGGCTCATATGGCACTACCTCCGGCTCATATGGCACCACCCAGGGCCCATATAACACTGCCTGGGCTCATAAAGCACCGCTTATGGCCCACATAACACTGCCTGGGCTCATGTACCACCACCCAGAGCCCATAGAGCATGGCCTGGGGCTCATATAGCACCACCACAGCTCATAGAACATCACCAGGGCCCATGTATCACCACCTGGGGCTCATATAGCATGGCTCACGGCCCATATATCAACCACCTGGGCTCATACAGCACTGCTCATGGCCCCTATATCACCGCCTGGGCCCATATAGCACTGCTCACGGCCCACATAACATCACCTGGGCCCATATATTACTGCTCACGGCCCACATAACATCACCTGGGCCCATATAGCACTGCTCACGGCCCCTGTATCACCAGATGGGCACATATAGCTCCTATATCAGCACCTGGGCCCATATAACATGGTTCACGGCCCCTATATCACTGCCTGGGCCCATACAGCACTGCTTACGGCCTGTATAACATCACCTGGGCCCATATAGCACAGCTCACAGCCCCTATAACATCACCTGGGGCTCATATAGCACTGCTCACGGCCCCTGTATCACCAGATGGGCACATAGAGCTCCTATATCAGCACATGGGCCCATATAGCATGGTTCACAGCCCCTATATCATTGCCTGGGCCCATACAGCACTGCTCACGGCCTGTATAACATCACCTGGGCCCATATAGCACTGCTCACAGCCCATATAACATCACCTGGGGCTCATATAGCACTGCTCATGGCCCCTGTATCACCAGATGGGCACATATAGCTCCTATATCAGCACATGGGCCCATATAGCATGGTTCACGGCCCCTATATCACTGCCTGGGCCCATACAGCACTGCTCACGGCCCGTATAACATCACCTGGGCCCATACAGCACTGCTCATGGCCTGTATAACATCACCTGGGCCCATACAGCACTGCTCACAGCCCATATAACATCACCTGGGCCCATATAGCGTGGTTCACGGCCCTTATAACACCGCCTGGGCCCATATAGCCCCCCCAGGGCCCGTACAGGCCCGCCCGGCCCCGTTGCCATGGCGACAGCGCCGCGCCGCGGCCGCGCAGGCCGCGCCGGAAGCCGGGTCCCGTTGCCGTGGCGACGCGGCGGCGCGCAGGGCCCGTTGGGAGTCCGTTGGGCCGCCCGGCCGGGCCGGGACCCGCCATGGAGCCCGAGGCGCTGGTGCAGTGCCCCTACGACAGCAGCCACCGCCTCCGGGCCTCCCGCCTGCCCTACCACCTCGTCAAGTGCGAGCAGGTGAGCGGCGACGGGGCCTGCCGGGGGACGGGGCTGGGGGGGCCTAGGGCCTGCTGGGGGCCGGGACCTGCTGGGGGCCGGGGCCGGGACCTGCTGGGGGCCGGGACCTGCTGGGGGCCGGGACCTGCTGGGGGCTGGGACCTGCTGGGGGCTGGGACCTGCTGGGGGCTGGGACCTGCTGGGGGCTGGGACCTGCTGGGGGCTGGGACTGGGGTCTATGCGGGACTGGGACCTACGGGGGGCCAGGACTGTGGTCTGTGTGGGACCGGGACCTAATGGGGACCGGGACTGGGACCTGCTGGGGGCTGGGACCTGCTGGGGGCTGGGACCTGCTGGGGGCTGGGACCTGCTGGGGGCTGGGACCTACTGGGGGCTGGGACTGGGACCTGCTGGGGGCTGGGACCTACGGGGGGCTGGGACCTACGGGGGGCTGGGACCTACTGGGGGCTGGGACCTACTGGGGGCTGGGACCTACTGGGGGCTGGGACTGGGACCTGCTGGGGGCTGGGACCTACGGGGGGCTGGGACCTACGGGGGGCTGGGACCTACTGGGGGCTGGGACTGGGACCTGCTGGGGGCTGGGACCTACGGGGGGCTGGGACCTACTGGGGGCTGGGACCTACTGGGGGCTGGGACTGGGACCTGGGACCTACGGGGGGCTGGGACCTACGGGGGGCTGGGACCTACGGGGGGCTGGGACCTACTGGGGGCTGGGGCTGGGACCTACTGGGGGCTGGGACCTACTGGGGGCTGGGACCTACTGGGGGCTGGGACTGGGACCTGCTGGGGGCTGGGACCTACGGGGGGCTGGGACCTACGGGGGGCTGGGACCTACGGGGGGCTGGGACCTACTGGGGGCTGGGACTGGGACCTGCTGGGGGCTGGGACCTACGGGGGGCTGGGACCTACGGGGGGCCGGGACCTACTGGGGGCTGGGACTGGGGTCTATGCGGGACTGGGACCTACTGGGGACTGGGACTGGGGTCTATGCGGGACTGGGACCTACTGGGGGCCAGGACTGTGGTCTGTGAGGGACCGGGACCTAATGGGGGCTGGGACCTACTGGGGACTGGGAATGGGGTCTGTGCGGGGCCGGGACCTACTGGGGGCCGGGACCTACTGGGGGCCGGGACCTACTGGGGGCCGGGACCGACTGGGGTCTATGTGGGACTGGGGTCTATGTGGGACTGGGGTCTATGCGGGACTGGGACCTACTGGGGACTGGGACTGGGGTCTATGCGGGACTGGGACCTACTGGGGACTGGGACTGGGGTCTATGCGGGACTGGGACCTACTGGGGACTGGGACTGGGACCTACTGGGGGCCAGGACTGTGGTCTGTGCGGGACCGGGACCTAATGGGGGCTGGGACCTACTGGGGACCGGGACTGGGGTCTGTGCGGGGCCAGGACCTACTGGGGGCCAGGGCTGGGACCTGCTGGGGGCTGGGACCAGGGCATACCGGGGGCCTGAGACCGCCTTGGGGCAGGATCTGGGACCTACTGGGGCTGGGGCCTATGGGGGACTGGGACCGAATAGGGGCCAGGACTGGGACCGACTTGGGGCCTAGAGCTGCTGGGGGCCAGGGCTCAGCCACCTCTGAGGCAGGGCCCCCCCCCCCCTCACCCTGTGCCCCCAACCCAGTGCCTCTTGTCTCTCCTCACCCCCTCCCACCCCCAGAACAACCCGCAGGTAGCCCGCACGCTAGCCACCTGCCCCTTCAACGCCAGGCACAGGGTGCCCCAGGCCAAGCTGTGGAGCCACGTCGCCTCTTGCCCCGACAAGCGCCAGCCTGATCTCCCCCACGGTACAGCTTGTGTGTGTGTGTGACCCCCCCCCATTTTGCTGCCCCAGCAGCCATGTTCAACTGTCCCCCCTCCCATCGCTGTCCCCACAGAGATGGACATGTCCCTCGGTGACAGAGCGAAGCAATCCGATGTCCCCACAGCCTGGCAGAGCCCCCCGTGCCAGGAAGACTGGGAGGCTGGTGAGTGCCCAAGCAGTGCTCCCCCCCCCCCCAAACGTGTCACCCCAAGGCTGGCACGTCCCCTGTCTCATCACCCTTCGCAGAGCTGGAGGACCTGGAGGACCCTCCGCCGTTCATCTTCAACGTCAGGATGAACGACCCGCTCCTCCTCCCTCGCGACAGGTTGGACCCCTCAGGGCTGGGGTTGTCCCTTATTTGGGTGCCCACATTCAGGTGTGCGTGTCCCCCCCCACGGGTGCTGCCCGCCCCAACACCCCTGCTTCTCTTTTCCCACCCCAGCTCTGCCCTGGCAGCACCCACAAACCCGAGCCGAGGCAGGGCAGCTGCAGGACACGCTGTGGTGGGTGCGGAGTGGTGGGGACAGAAGGGACAGCAGACGGTGGCAGCAGGACAGGGGCAGTGCCCGTCTCTCCACTGGGACCAGAGAAACCGCAGTGCCAGGGGGGGCTGCGCCCCCTCCGCCGCCGTTGCGGGGAGCGATTTTACCCACAGATTTTAAATGCATGTTTATAAATAAGCTGCCTGTGAGTGTGCGTGGTGTCACCTGGGGGGGAGGACGGAAGGGACGCTGTGGGGTGGGGATGGGGCCACCCCTGTGGCACAGACACTGTGGGCACCCATGGGACCCTGGGGACGGGGGACACCCCCCCCCCCCCCTTGGCCCTGCCTCTGTGGCACGGACGAGTGGGGGGGCAGGACCTGTGTGTGTGTGTGTGTCCCGCCCCAAGGGGTCTCTCGCACCGATGGGGAGGGGGGGGCAGGAGGCAATATCTCCAGCACACAGTGGGCTGTCCCCTCCCTGGGCAGCTGTCCCCTCCCTGGGCCTGTCTGTCCCCATAACCCCCCTGAGCCAGCCTATGTCCCTGTCACCCCCCCAGTGTGTCCCCATAACTCCCCACGAGTCAGCACGTGTACCTGTCACCCCCTCAGTGTGTCCCCATAACCCCCCCCAGCCAGCCTATGTCCCTGTCACCCCCCCCCAGTTTGTCCCCATAACTCCCCCCAAGCCAGCCTATGTCCCTGTCCCCATCCCAGTGTGTCCCCATAAACCCCCTGAGCCAGCCCATGTCCCTGTCACCCCCCTAGTGTGTCCCCATAACCCCCCCGAGCCAGCCCATGTCCCTGTCACCCCCCCAGTATGTCCCCATAACCCCCCTGAGCCAGCCCATGTCCCTGTCACCCCCCCAGTGTGTCCCCATAACCCCCCCCAGCCACCCTATGTCCCTGTCACCCCCCCAGTGTGTCCTCATAACCCCCCTGAGCCAGCCCATGTCCCTGTCACCCCCCCAGTGTGTCCCCATAACCCCCCCGAGCCAGCCCATGTCCCTGTCACCCCCCCAGTGTGTCCCCATAACCCCCCTGAGCCAGCCCATGTCCCTGTCACCCCCCCAGTATGTCCCCATAACCCCCCCGAGCCAGCCCATGTCCCCATAACTCCCCATGAGCCAGCCCGTGTCCCTGTCACCCCCTCAGTGTGTCCCCATAACCCCCCCAAGCCAGCCTATGTCCCTGTCACCCCCCCAGTGTGTCCCCATATCCCCCAGGCTCACTCACATCCTCGTACCACCCCCATATGTCCCCGTAACCCCCCTGTCCCCCACACAGTGTGTCCCACCCACCCCCCCCCCCAGTGCCCCCCCTCACCCTGTCCCCAACCACCCCTAAACTCGGGGGGGGTGACGGGGACACCACCGAAGATGACGACCGAGACCACCCTGCGCAGCTGAACCAGCTCAAGGTGACCCCAAACCCCACCAATCCCAGTGCCTGGGGGGGCTGCTGCCCCCCTCCAAGGACACCAGCTTCCCCCCCCCAGTCCCTCCCCACCCAAACAGGCGTTTCCAGACAGGCATTGCCCAGTTTTTGGGCTGGGGGGGGGGAAACGACGGACTATTTTAGTGCCTCTTGCACAACGCGGGTGCCTCGTGCTCAGGCCGTGTCCCCAGGGCATCAGCTGGTGGGTTCCCCACCCAGGGAGGGGGGGCTGGGGAAACCTCATTAACCCCCCCCCACCCCGTGCGTTCATCCAAAATATGATTCCCCAGCACACACCCCACACACCCCCCCCCCCTCCACGTCCCCACCAGCCTGGCGGTGACACACACCCGTCACACCCACACCACGCTCAACCCCAGCGTCACGCAGGGAACAAGGGGGATCCCCCAATCCTCCTCCACCCCCCCCCCCCCCCTAATTCCTTCTCCCTTCTCCTTCCAGCAGGACGCCTCGGGGGGGGGTGGGACACGACACCCCACGGAGCCCCCACCGCTCCGGGCAGCACGCAGAGCTCAGAGGAGGTGACAGATTTGGGGCGGTACGCGTGGAAATGGAAACGGGTGTGTCCCCAGCCGGGCTCCCTGCCCACCCCATCACCAAGGCAGGCAGTGGGGACCCCACGGGGATGAATTTGAGTGCGGGGGGGGGGAACCTTTTTTTTTTTTTCTTTTTTTTTTTGGCCTTTTTTCCAGCAGTTCACAGGGAGGTCAGATATATATCTTTCCCCGTGCGGCGGAGGGGGGGGGGGGGGGGGTGGAAGCACGCAGGCGGGGTCGCGCCGGTCCCTCCTGGCCGGGCAGAGGAGGAGAGTGATCTGGTGTTGCAATTAATTCCTCCCTCGCCAGCGCCAGAAATGCAGCTGCAGAGCGGTTTTTACGCGACTAATAACTCCCGTTAACGTACATCTGGCAGGAGCTGCACATCCTGGGCTCGGCCCATCTGGGAGACGCTTTTCCTCCCTCCATCTCCAACCCAGAGACTGAAAACGAATCATTTTGCAGCGGCCGTTCCTCAGGCTTCAACCTGCCAAGCGCAAACCTTCACTTTCCGCCCCCCCCCCAAAAAAAAAAACATATTTTAAACCCATTTATTGACTTTACAGGAGCTTTTTATCCCCTCGCAGCTCAGCGTGGAGAATCAGGACGCGCGCCCACATGGGTTTCTCTCGGCGAAAAGCTTTCCCCTCCTGCAAATCCCATCCCGGCGGCCGCTTCCCCTCGCCGGAGAGCGAAACCCTTTTTCCCCCCCCCTCCCGCTCTGCCCGCAGGTGGAAAACCATCCGAATCCCTCCCCGCTCCGTAAGGGTTAAGAAGGAATTTCTCCGGCTTTGTTGCCTTGTTTAAAAGCGTCTGAGTGCTACGGCTTCGCCTGACATCTCTCCCCCGTGGTTTCCAGAGCAGTTTCATGTGTGCTTCGAACTGTGCCAGCAACGGCCTTACAACACTTGCCGGGAGTTTTTGCTCGGAGGGTGGATCCGGCCGGGTAGGTTGGAGGACTGGCTTATTTTCATCCCGGAGCCGGATGGGAAACGACAGGCGTTTCCCTCCTTTTTCCACCTATTTTGCTGTTCTTTTCGCCCTGGCAGATCTCAGAGAACTCCCCCCCCCCTTCTCTGGGGAGCCGGCGGGTTTTTCCCCTCGGCGGAGGCTGCGGGGTGGGAGAATTGAATATTTTTGGGTGGTGGGGCAGTTCTGTGTCACCTTCGGCTGCCACCTTGGGGCACTTTGGGGACAGCAGCTCCTGCCTCCCACCCTGCCCCCCCCCCTCCCCCCCTCCTTTCCAGGCGGGTCCCGCCTGGCTTCTCCGTGATTTTGGGGAGATTTTTTACACCTTTTTGACCTCACCTTACACGCTTTAACCGTTTTACCCCTGTTCTCTTCAGTGCAGCGATGAAACATCCCATGTGCCCCCACCCTCATATGATTCCCACAGTCCCGAGGGGGGGGGGGTACCAGCTGAGCCCCCCCCCCGGTATAAACAGGGGTGCCCAGTTCCGCGTGTTGACGTGAGGCCACACCAGTTCCCCCCCCCACCACCACCATTCCCAGGACAAAATTCCCCACGTCGTTCCCCGGCTGTGATTCAGCGCCCGGCACCGCTCCCCGGCTGGTTTCTACCGGGGGGGGGTTGGGGGGGGGGGGGGAGGAGGATGGGAAGGGGACATAAAAAAAAAAAAATAAAAAAACCCCCAACATTTACTGTCAAACTGTGTCTGAAAGCAACAGGAAAAGGAAGAGGGCAGGAACCGGCGAGCGTCTGGCAGTCGCAGGCAAATGGCAGCAGCTTTGAAGTCACCGGGGCTGGGGGGGGGGCGTTGAGAAGCCCCTTGGTGTGTCCCCCCCTGCACCCCAGCCCCAGCCAGGGGGGGATGCCCTGACAGGAATTGCTCCCCGTGAAGCCCTTTTGGGGCATTTTGGGTTGGTTTTGTTTTTTTTTTTTTTTTTTTGTCTCCCCCCCCCCCGCCATATTTTGGATTGGTTTTGTTTTTTTTTTTTTTTGTTTTTTTTTTTCCCCCCCCCTCCCCGCCACCACTTTTTGCTTTTTCTCTCCACAGCTCATCAGGATCCCTCCGTCCAGCCGAGGTTTGGCTCTCGCTGCCCTCTCAGGGCCGGATCCTGACTCGTTATGGCAGGAAATTAGGCGGAAAAACAACAAATGCCCCAAAACATCGGGGCTGGGTGAGGAGAGCTGGGCAGCGCCCCCCCCCCCCCTTCACCGCTCAATCACTAAAACTGCTGTTTCTGGCCTCAAAATGCTCCCGTGATTGATTTTTGGGTTATCCCAGCGGCGTTACGGCGTGATTTACCCCGTAGGGGGGGTGCTGAAAAAGGTCAAAAAGGGGGGGGGGGGTGCCCCCCTCAGGGAGGGGTGGGGGGTGTCTCTGGGTGTCCCCACGCTGCCTGGGAGGCTGGCCAAAAAGGAGGGGGGGGCATGAAAGGGCCCCCTTTTTATGAGGGGGGGGGTGGTGTGGCCCAAAGCAGGGGGGTCACGCGTGCCCACCGTGCGTGTCGGGGGGGGGGGTTGCGTGAGCGTGCACACGCGTGTGTCAGCCCCAGCCGTGTCTCCTCTGCTCTGGGTGTCTCTGTCTGCCCCCCCCCAAGGCGCCGGGGCCCCCCCCCCGCCCCCCCCAGGGCTGGCTGGGTGCCCGGCTCCCCAACGCCTGCAGCCGCCAGCGCCTTTTTTGGGAAGCGGCCGGCGCGGGGCCGCATCCAGGCCCCACGCCAGCTCCGGGGGGGGGGCCCCCCCCCCCCCCCACACCATTCCGGGGAAACTGAGGCCGGGCACCCCCCCCCCCCTCCACAGCCACCCCAGTAGCACTGATGCCTGCCCCCCCACCCCCCCCCAACCACCTAGCGGGGTGCCTCAGTGTCATTGTGTATTCCCCCCCCTCCCTAATTCACTGGGGTGTCCCAGCGGGGGGGCCCCCCCCCCCCCTAAGCGGGGGAGCTGGGGGTGACGTGGCCCCGCTGTCGGGCCAGGCTATATAGGGGCTGGTGGGGAGGATGAGTCAGGCCCGGGCCCTCCCGGCCCCCCCCCCCCCCCCCCCTCCAGTGACTCAGGGACGCTCCCCGGCACTGGCCATACTTAGCCAGGAGCACCCAGTGCCAGCCCCCCCCACGCAGGGAGTGAGGGGGGGGGCCCACACACACCCCCGTGGGGTGTCCCTTGGGTATGGGTGTAAGAATTGGGGGGGGGGCAGCACCCAGGGGTGTGGTGGGGATGGAGGGCATGGGGGCAGCACCCATGGGAACGGGGGGGGGGGGGGGCCCGGATCAGGCTCCCCCCCCCCAGCACTCCCAGGGAGGGAAACTGAGGCACAGTGGGGGCAGCCTGGGGCCACGGGGATGTGGGGATGGGACCTGGGGTGAGTGGGCACACGGGGATAGGGTCAGGACACGCGTGTGCACGAGGGGAAGGTGTCAGGACACACGTGTGCATGAGGGGACAGGGTCAGCACATGTGTGTGCACAAGGGCATGGTGTCAGGACACACGTGTGCACACAGGGACAGTGCCAGGACACACACATGTGCATGAGGGGAGTGTCAGCACACGTGTGTGCACGAGGGGATGGTGTCAGGATACACGCGTGTGCAGGAGGGGACAGTGTCAGCACACGTGTGCACCAGGGGATGGTGTCAGGACATGTGTGCGCACAAGGGGACAATGTCAGGACGTGCATGTGCACGAGGAGACGTGTCACAGGACACGGTTGCACGTGAGGGGACGGTGTCAGGACACGCGTGTGCATGAGGGGCGGGGTGATGTGGGACACGGGTGTGCGCACAAGGGGAAGGTGTCAGGACACGCGTGTGCGCGAGGGGATATGTCACAGGACATGGGTGCCCACGAGGGGATGGTGTTGGGGCACATACGTGTGCACGAGGGTACAGTGTCAGGACACGGACACGCACGAGGGGACAGCGTCACGGCACACGCGTGTGCACGAGGGCTGGTGCCAGCGTGGGGCCGGGCGTGCGAGGGCAGGAAGGGCCCCGGCGCCAGCGCATTGTTCACCGACCCCCCCCTCGTCACTTCCCCCCCCAGCCACGGAAACGTCCCCATTGTCCCCACGGGGGGGGGGGGCACCGTGCCCACGGGGGGCACGCGCCCCCCTGCACCCACACGCGTGTGCAAGCTCCCACACCCCCCCACCCCATGGGGTGGGGGCAGCGATGGGGGAAGCACCCACAGCGGGGTGCTGAGCAGAGGATTCAGGCGTCTGAGCCTGGGGGGGGGACGGGACACACGGAGGGGGACAGACAAAGGGGGACACGAGTGAGGGGGACACGGGGGGGGGGGGGAACCCCTCTGGCCTCTTGGGCCCCCCCCCCAGCCCCCGGCCCAGCTGTGGCCGCCATTGCATCAGCGGCGCAGGAATGCGGCCGGCCCCACGGCTGCGAGGCCCCCGGCCCCCCCCTCCGCGCACGCCCCCCAGCCCACCCCCCACGCACGGGGGGCCCGGTTTTGGGGTGGGGGTGTCGTGCGTGTCGTGCGTGTGACCCACCCCCACAGCCCACCCCCCCCCCCCACCCCCCCTTTTGCACGAGCACGTGGCGAGGCGAGCCGCGCTTTGCACACACGCGGGTAGTGGGGGGGGGGGGGGGGGGGGAGGAGAGGGTGGGCGTGCAGCGTTTGCACACTTGCGTGGGGGGGTGAGGGTGGGGGAGGCTGCTGAGCGTGCGCCGTTTGCACGCTCGTGTGGAGCGAGGCCCCACGCTCGCGTGGAGGCAGCAAAAGCGTCGCGGGGAGTGCGGGGGGGGGGTGTGGGAGCGGCACCACTGCCCCACGCACGCAGACCCCCACACCAGGGCAGGGTCTTGGGGCTCTAGGAGCGGGGGGGGAGGTGGAGGAGGGGGTGTATGTGTGTCCCCCCTCCGTGTCCCCCCGTGGGGGGTCCCGGCCCCCCCGCGCAGCCGCGTGGGAACGGCTCCAGCCCCGGCTCCGTTTCCGCCGTTTCCTTCCAGGAAGCGGCAGCCGGATCCGCCCCCCCCCCCCCCCCCCCCCCCCGTGTCCCCTTCCTCCCGCCGCTGTCCCCAGCCCCACGACATCCCCAGCCCCACGACACCCCCCCCCCCGCCCTGTCCCACTCCTGTCCCCCCGTGTCCCGTCCCTGCTGCTCCTCCCCAATGTCCTCCGTGTGTGTCCCCCTCCAGTGTCCCGCTGGTGTCCTGTGCCCCCCAGTGTCCCATGTCCCCACGTGTACCCCCACGTCTCCTTGCGCCTGTCCCACCAGGTTCCCCCCACGGTGCCCCGTGTCCCTTTGTCCTCTCAATGTCCCAGTGTCCCCTCAGTGTCCCAGTACCCCCAGTGTCCCGTGCCCCAGCATGCCCTGCTGTCCTGCCCCCCGCCGTGTCCCCAGTGTCCCCTCATCCCTCCCTTGTCCCAGTACCCACCAGTGTCCTGCCCACCGTGTCACCTGGGGGCTCACCCCCCTCTGTCCCAGTCGCCTCGCTGGTGCCCTGTGTCCCCTCGCCCCCCCACCAGTGTCCCATTGCCACCCGGGCCCCCATCTCCCCTGGTCTCTTGGTGTCCCTACAGTGTCCCATTCCTGCCGAGTGTCCCCGCAGTGTCCCGGTGTCCCAGTCCCCTTCGAGTGTCTTGGTCCCCAGTGGGACACTGGGGACACCGTTCCCAGTGTCCCGGTCCCCTCGGGTGTCCCAATTCCTGCTGTCCTGGTCCCCCCCAGTGCCCCCGTTCCTGGTGTCCCAGTCCCCTTTGGGTATCCCAGTCCCCAGTGTCCCCGTTCCCGGTGTCCTGCTGCCCCTCGAGTGATCCGCTCCCCCGGTATCCAGCGCCCCGCTGTCCCTCGGGTGTCCCCAATCCCGGCGGCCCGCTGCTTTCGGGGTACCCCGGTGCACCCGGGGGTGGGGGGGTGGGTGCCTCAGTCCTTGATGGGTGCCCCGCTGCCCCTCGGGTGCCCCCACCCCTCACGTCCCGCTCCCCGCCCCGGGATGTCCCGGTTCCCCCGGCCCCCGGTGCGGTGCCGGTGCCGGTGCCCGACGGGGGCTCTGGCTCCTCCCCGGTGAGTCACGGCGGGGCGGGGCGGGCCGGGCCCCCCCCCCCGGGCACTTTCCGAGGGGACTCGGGAGCGGGAGGCAGCGCCGAGCCCGGCCAGCCCCGCTCCGCCATGGCCCCGGCCCCCCCGCGCCGCCCCCGGCCCCGGCCGCTGCTGCCGCTGTTGCTGCCGTTGCTGCTGCTGCCGCCGTTACCGGGCGCTGCCTTTAACCTGGAGGCGTCGAGGCCCGTCGCCTTCCGCGGGGCCCCCGGGTCCCTCTTCGGTTTCGCGTTGGACTTTTACCTGCCCCGGCCCCGCAGGTACCGGGAACGGCATACCGGGAACGGCACCGACACCGGGAACGGGTGGGGCGGGAGAGGGAGAGGCAACGGGATGGGTCCGGACACCGGGAGAGGCGCGCCGGGAACCGGGAAGGGAACTGGGCACCGGGCGGGGAGCGGGAGCGGCCACCGGGAGCGGGACGGAGCCCGAGCGGGAGGGAGCGGGAGGGACCGGGACCGGGACCGGGACCGGCCCGGCGGGATGGGGAGCGGCCCCCGGAGTGGGGCGGGGGCAGGGAGGAACGGGACACCGGGGGCGGGTAACGGGAACTGGGAACGGGGCGGGGGAACGGGGCACCGGGGAGCGGGAACTGGGGAACGGGACACCGGGGCGGGAAAAGGGAACGGGAACGGGACACCGGGGCGGGAAAAGGGAACGGGAACGGGGAACGGGGCGGTCCCGGGGAGCGGAGAACGGGAACCGGGAGTGGGAAACAGGAACCGGGATCGATCCAGCCCCGGCGTCTCCGTCGGGGCTGGGGGCACCGGCCGGGGGCTGAGCCCCGGTCCCGGCTCCGGTAGGTCCCCCCCGGCCCCCGCCGGGGGTCCCGGGGCCCTGTAGCCCCCGGCCGGAGCGTTTCCTGTAACCGGAGCCGGGAGCTGCCCCCGAGGGGCGGTGGGGGCTCCGGGGGGGGGGGGGACCCAGGAGTCCGGGCACGGCCCTGCCCTGCCCCCCCTCCCCACGCGTGACCCGCACCCGTGGGGAGGGGGGGGGAACAACAAACGGGGGGGCACCCCCCGCGTGTCTGTGTTCCCTGCTGAGGACCTGGGGAATGGGGGGCCCTGGGTGTCTCCCGACGCCCCCCCCACGGTGGGTGGCCCCCCCCCCCCTCCACGGCCGTGGGTGGTTTCAGAGCTTCCTCTCCCACGGAGCCGGAAGGGGTCACTCAGGCCCGGCCCCATGGGCTGAGTCAGAGGGGCCCGTGGGACCCGGGGCGGGGGGACACAATGACAGAAGTGGGTTTGGATGTGTCATCCCCCCCCCCCCCACCCCGGACACCCCCACGCCAGGGCTCCTGGGTCCTCTGGGTGCCCTGGGGGTGACGGCCACCGTGTCCCCACGGACACACACACCCCTCACCCGCCCCCCCTTCCTGAGCATCCCACTGACACCCCCCCCCCCCACTCACCCACCCAGCGTCAGCATCCTGGTGGGTGCCCCCAAGGCCAACACGAGCCAGCCCAATGTCACCCAGGGGGGGGCCGTCTACCACTGCCCTTGGCCCCCCGGTGACGACTGCACCCCCATTGACTTCGACCACATCGGTAAGGGGACAGGGACACGGGTGGGGACGAGCCCCCTGGGGATGGGGACGGGGTGGGGACATGGGTGGGGGACAAGGACAGGGGTGGGGACAGGCCCCCCCCCCCCCCCCCCCCGGCATGGGGACAGGCACTGCTTGAAGCCAGCGATGGGGCCACGGGTGGGGGACCTGGACAAGGACAGGGGTGGGGACAGGCCTCCCCCCCCCAGCTTGGGGGACAGTGATGGGCATGGGTGGGGACAGGGACATGGCCCCCAGCACCCATGGGCCCCTCCACCAGCCCCCCCCCCCACCCAGCCCTACGTCATTGTCCCCCACGGCCATATGTGTCCCCCCCCCTCCCCATGGCCTTGGCACTGCAGCCAGGCTCTTGTCCCACCTGGTTAATGATAAATCGGGGGGGGGGGGGGGGGGGGGGGGGGGAGAGAAGGAAGAGCAGTGGGTGCTGGGGTGGGGGTCCCCTGGGTGCTGCGGTAGCGGGTGCCAGCCTGACCCTTGCTCCCCGCCCCCCCCCCCCCCCCCACCTCCAGGGACCCGCACCCACGATTTTGGGGGCAACAGCACGGAGACCCCCGACCCCGTCGAGTTCAAGTCCCTGCAGTGGTTCGGGGCCACAGTGCGGGCGCACAATGCCTCCATCCTGGTACGGGGGGGGGGGACACACACACAGCGGGGGGGGGACAACACACTGGGGGGCACAACGGGGGAAGCGGGGGGGCATGGAAGGAGCAGGGGTCTGTCTCTGTGTGGACCCCCTGTGCCTTCCCCCCACCCATGGGCCTCCACCCCCCCCCCCCCCTTTGCCTCCCCCCCCCCCCCGCTCCAGGCCTGCGCCCCACTGTACAGCTGGAGCCCCCCCAAGGAGGAGGGAGGGGGCCGGGAGCCGGTGGGCACTTGCTTCCTCTCCATCGGCAACTTCTCCAAGTTCGTGGAGTATGCACCGTGCCGCTCAGGTGGGACCCCCCCCCCCCCCTCCAAACCTCCCCCCCCTTTGCATCCCACCCCCCCAAGCCTGGCACCCATGGGTGGCACCACTGGGCATCCCGCCCCCCCCCCCCCCCCCGCCTGGTATCCATGGGTGACACCCCCCAAACACCCTGCCTGGCACCCCTGGGGGCATCACCCCCCTACACACTCCAAGCATCCCCAGGTTGACGCACCCCCCCCCCCCCCCCCCCGATCCTCCCTAGCACCCAGACACCCCCCCCAGACATCCCCCTGCCTGGCATTTCTGGGGTGTCACCCCCATAACACCCCAACCAGCACCCATGAGACCCCAGGCACGCCCAGCCCGGCACCCAAGGGGGTGACACCCCCCCATAACACCCCAACCAGCACCCATGGGCTCCCCTCAACCCCCCCACCCCAACCCCCCCCCCCAAAACCTCTGCCCCCCTTCTCTCCCCACAGACTTGAACTCTGCGGCTGGGCAGGGCTACTGCCAGGGGGGCTTCAGCGCCGAGTTCACCCAGGTGGGGGGCACGGGGGGGGGGTGGGGGGCCTGGGGACATGGGGGGGATGTCATGAGTATGGGGGGGCCAGGACCCCTAGGCGTGGAGGGGGGGCGAGGATTGGGGAGCAGAGGTATGCGGGGGTAATGCGGTATGGGGGCTATATTGGGGGTATGGGGGCTATATTGGGGGCCGCAGGGGGGGTGTAAGGGTATATAGGGGTCTGGGGGCACATAGGGGCTGTGGGGGGGCCCTGGCAGGTGGCCCAGGCTGAGGGTGGTGTGTGTGTGTCCCCCCCTCCCTGGTCTCTCTGCAGACGGGACGGGTGCTCCTGGGGGGGCCCGGCAGCTACTTCTGGCAAGGTGAGACCCCAGCCCCTGCCTGCCCCCGACTGTCCCTACACACCCCTAAACTCCCCTGCCTGCCCCTAGACACCCCCAAATGGCCCTAAACTTCCCCAATTGTCCCTAAAACTCCTCTGCCTGCCCCTGCCTGTCCCTAAACTCCCATGCCTGTGTCCGGCTGCCCCTAAACTCCCCCAGTTGTCCCTAAACTCCCCGTGCTTGCCCCCAGACACCCCTAAACTCCCTCAATTGTCCCTAAACTCCCCTGCCTGCCCCTAGACACCCCTAAACTCCTCTGCCTGCCCCTAAACTCCCCCAATAGTCCCTAAACTCCCCGTGCCCTCCCCTAGACACCCCTAAACTCCCCTGCCTGTCCCTGCCTGCCTGTAGACACCCCCAATTGTCCCTAAACTTCCCTGCCTGATCCTAAACTCCCCTGCCTGTCCCTGCCTGTCCCTAAACTCCCTCAATTGTCCCTAAACTCCCCTGCCTGTCCCTAGACACCCCTAAACTCCCCCAGCTCTCCCTAAACTCCCCTGCCTGCCCGTAGACACCCCCGATTGTCCCTAAACTCCCCCGATTGTCCCTAAACTCCCCCGCCTGGCCCCTGCCCGCCCCTGCCCGCCCGGCCGGGGCGCGGGCAGCACCCCTGGGTGCTGAGGGGCCGCCCGCGCCCCCCAGGGCAGGTGATGTCGGCGACGCAGGAGCAGATCGCGGCCTCCAGCTACCCCGAGTACTTCATCCAGGAGGTGGCCGGGCAGCTCCAGACCCGCCAGGCAGCCCCCACCCACGATGACAGCTACATGGGTCTGCTGGGGACACGGGGGGGACAGGGGCGTGGGGGACATGGGGGGGACGTGGGGATGTGGGGGGGACGGGGGCATGGGGGACATGATGGGGCTTGGGGGGACGTGGGGACACAGGAGATGGGGTGTAGGGACATAGGGGGCATGGGGACATAGGGACAGGGGGACACAAGGGATGGGGTGGGGGGACAGGGGCATGGGGGACATGGGGGGACGTGGGGATGTGGGGGGGACGGGGGCATGGGGGACATGGAGGGGACGTGGGGATGTGGAGGGGACGGGGGCATGGGGGACATGATGGGGGCATGGGGCTTGGGGGGACGTGGGAACACAGGAGATGGGGTGTAGGGACATAGGGGGCATGGGGACATAGGGACAGGGGGACACAAGGGATGGAGTGGGGGGACAGGGGCATGGGGGCCATGGGGGGATGTGGGGGGGACAGGGGCATGGGGGACATGGGTGGGATGTGGGGATGTGGGGGGGAGAGGGGCATGGGGGACAGAGGGATGTGGGGGGGACAGGGGCATGGGGACATGGGGGGATGTGGGGATGTGGGGGGGAGAGAGGCATGGGGGACATGGGGGGGACGTGGGGATGTGGGGGGGACAGGGGCATGGGGGACATAGAGGGATGTGGGGGGGACAGGGGCATGGGGACGTGGGTGGGACGTGGGGATGTGGGGGGACAGGGGCATGGGAGACATGGTCAGGGTATGGGGGGACATGGGGACACAGGAGATGGGGCATGGGGACATGGGGGGCATGGGGACATAGGGACAGGGGGACACGAGATGGGGTGGGGGGACAGGGGCATGGGGGACATGATGGGGGCATGGGGGGCCGTGGGGACACAGGAGATGGGGCGTGGGGACATGGGGGGACAGGGGTGTGGGTGGACAGGGGCCATGGGGACATTGGGGGACATGGGGAGGAGATGGGGACATGGGGCAGGGGGACACAGGAGGGACATGGGATGTGGGGGGATGAGGGCAAGGCATGGGGACACGGGGGACATGAGGACACGGAACAGGGACGTGGGGACGTGGAGTACGGGGGACACGGGCGTGGGGGAGTGGGGACATGGGGGGGGACAGGGAACAAAGGCATGGGGACATGGGGGGGCAGGACAAATGGGGACATGGGGGGGCATCGGGACATTGGGGGACAGGGGCAGAGGGACACGGGGCATGGAGGGCGTGGGAGCCATGGGGACACCGGACAGAGGGGACAGGGGGGACAGGGACATGGGGCTTGGGGATGTGGGGACACGGGCGTGGGGCCACTGGGACACGGGGGTCAGGGTGGTATCAGTGGCACGGGTGACAACGCAGGTGACACTTCTCCCCCTCCCCCAGGCTACTCGGTGGCGGTCGGCGAGTTCAGCGGGGACACGACGCAAGGTGGGTGTCACCAGGGTGACGGGGGGGGGGGGTGACATGGGGGTGTCACAGCCCCCCCCCCCCAACCAGGGCACCCCCCTGACAAGGTCACTTTGTCCCTTGCAGACTTTGTGGCCGGTGTCCCCAAGGGCAATCTCACCTACGGCTACGTAAGGCTGGGGGGACAGGGGACACGGGGGGGGACAGGGGACACGGGGGGGGACAGGGGGGCACCAGTTTGGGGGGGGGGGGGGGGGCAGCTGCCGGGGTTCCCTGGCTGCTGCCACAGTGTGTGTGTCCCCCCCCCGTCCCCTGTGTCCCCAGGTCACCATCCTCAATGGCACCAACATGAAGTCCCTGTACAACTTCTCAGGGGAGCAGGTGGGGTTGGGGGGGGGTTCCCTGGGGGGGGGGGGGGGCGGCCAGGGGGTCCTGGGGAGGGGGGGGGGGGTCCAGGGGGTGCCCCCACAGTGTCCCTGGGTGCCACCACGGGGTGCCTGGGTGCCAGGGGAGCTGGAAGTGTGTGTGTGGGGGGGTCCTACAGAGGGTGGGGGGCACCCACATAGGTGCTTGTGCAAGGAGGGGGGGGGGGGGGGGGGCACCCATATAGGTTGGGGGGGTACCTGTGCATGTTGGGGGGGGGGGGGGCCACCCGTGTATACTGGGAGCATCCACACGGGCTGGGGGTCCCCCATGTATGGTGGGGGGGGCCCTCCAGGCGGGGAGGGGGGGGCTCCCCTGGCAGGGTGGGGGTGCCCCCCCCCCATCACCCCACTCCCCCCCCCCCCCCCATCAGATGGCAGCGTATTTCGGCTACGCCGTGGCAGCCACGGACGTGAACAACGATGGGTGAGTACCGCCCCCCCCCACCCCAAACCCCCTGCATGGGTGCCCCCCCCACCCCCCTGGGGGTCTGCAGGCGGTGGGGGGGGGGGGCTGACAGGCATTTTTCCCGCCCCCCCCCCCCCCCCCCCCCAAGGCTGGCTGACCTGCTGGTGGGGGCCCCCCTCTTCATGGCGCGGACAGGGGAGGGGCGGGTGCAGGAGGTGGGCAGGGTGTACCTGTACCTGCAGCTGCCGGGGGGGGCTCTGCCTGACCCCCCCCTAGCACCCACCCCCCCCTCCACGGCACCCACCCCCACCATGGCACCCACCCCCGCCGTGGCCCTCACCGGGCCCCAGGAGTTTGGGCGTTTCGGCAGCGCCATCGCCCCCCTGGGAGACCTTGACCTGGACGGCTTCAACGGTGGGTGCCCCGGGGGGGGGGGGGAAACAGGGGGTGTAGGGGGGGCCCAGAATGGGGGGGGACACACACACACACACAGAGGGGTGCAGGGGGTGCCCAGAGCGAAGGTGGGGGGGTGCGGGGGGATGCTCAGGGCTGTGGAGGGGGGGTACAAGGGGGTGTCCAGGGTAAGGGGGGGGGGGGCAGAGAGAGGTGCGGGGGGTGCCCAGAGCGAAGGTGGGGGGGTAGAAGGGGGTGTCCAGGGTAAAGGGGGGCACGGGGGGGGGCACAGGGCGGTGGGAGGGGGGGCAGAGAGAGGTGCGGGGGGTACCCATGAGTGAAGGTGGGGGGGTAGAAGGGGGGGGCACAGGGGAGTGCCTGGCGGGGGGGGTGTGTGTGCAAAGAGAGGGGGGGGGTGCCCTTTGGGAGTGGGGGGGAGAGGGGCCACAGGGGGGTGCCCAGGCTATAGGGTGGCACGGGGGGGGGGGCTCAAGGGGGTGGCTGGGTTATGGGGTTGCAGGGGGGGGGGAGTGGAAGGGGGGGGGGTATCCCTGTACTGTTGGGTGTCATGGGGGCGGGGGGGTGCAGGAGGGGGCTCGGGGTATAGGGGGTGCCCACCCCCCCCCCCCCGTGTCGTCCCCCCCGGCCCCCCACTGAGTGACGTGGTGCAGACGTGGCGGTGGGGGCCCCCCTGGGCGCCGAGGGCCGGCAGGGGCTGGTGTACATCTACAGCGGGGGGGGGGCCGGGCTGCACCCCCACCCCGCCCAGGTGCTGCGGGGGCACTGGGCGCCCGGCCGGCACCCCGACTTCTTTGGAGCCGCCCTGCGCGGGGCCACCGACCTGGACGGCAACGGCTACCCGGGTAAGGGACCTGCCC
>NW_024881297.1:29376968-29464468 GCF_018691265.1 Tyto alba
CTTTTGGGGGTGGCTGGTGCGTGGAGGGGCGTGCGAAGGGGTGATGCTTTGGCACCGACACACCTGCGTGATCGCCCCACCCCGGCTGTGCTAAACCCTCGCAAAGCCACGTGGCCACCGCCTTGCACGTGCCCTTCGTCTTGCACGTGGCCGTTATCTCGCACGTGGCCATCCTCTTGCACGCAGCCACCCTTTCGCGCGTGAGCTTTGCCTTGCCTGGGGCCACTGTCTCGCACGCCCACGCGTGCAAGCGCTGGGGGCTCTGCCCCCTCCTCCCTGTGGCCGCAGGATTTGCACCCCAGGGCACGAGGGTGCAAATCCACCCCGGGGAGGATCCGGTGGGTGTCAATCCAGGGCTGTGGTGGGTCCTGGGGCAACGTGGTGCCCTGTAAACCCCACCTCCCCCCCCAGCCGGGCTCGTTAGCGCGGGGAGAGGCTGCCCCGGGAGCGTTCGTTACCGTCATGCGGCGGCGAGGAGCAAGCGCAAGTCCTGTTTGACCTTTCCGCCATACGAGGTGCAATCGAGTTAGCGCCGAGTTGTGATTTAATTCCCGGGATGGAGCCGTAATTCGCTTACAGCAGCCATTTGCCAGCAACGCCGGAGTGGCCGGCTCTGCTTGGGGGGGGGGGGACACACACACCGGGATTTCATGGCACCGGGTTGGGGTGCTCCCCCTGGGGAAGTTCTTATCCCACCAGCCGGGGTTTTTAAAAGCACCCGATGGTGTAAATCCTCCCGCCCCGTGCAAAACTGCATGCTGCACCCTGCGCAGTGGGTGCTTGGACACGCTCATGCAGGTGAAAACACGTGCACGGGGGAAAACGCACGCCGGGGCACACGCACACCCATTTCAACTCCATCCACACTGCGGCATCGGCAGAAGGTGGGTGCTGATCTCCTAAAAGAGAGAAGAAACATTCCCAATCTGCAGTCGGAGGGGATTTATGCTTTTTCTCCTCGTTTTCCTGCTTTGCAGCGGTTGGGTTTATTTCCAGCGGGTGCCTCTAAACAAAACTCATGGTCCAGGCTGGGATGTCTCTGCTCAGGAGAGCGGAGCGGCTCTCCCCCATTCAAATATTAATTAGCTCATTGCAAGAGGGAGATTTCCTCATTTCGGAGGGGGTAAGAAAACAGATATATATATTTTCTTACACAATATGAAATTGTGTTATCATCCCGCCACCCAGGGAAGGGTCCCCAGCCCCTCCGGGGTGCCGGGGAGCGGGATGCGGGCGCGCTGGGGAGGGGATGCCCCGGCGACGGCGGCATCATTGTGCGAGGCTGGAGCGGGGCAGCGCTGGGAGGCTGCACACAAACCCGGAGATGAAAAGGGTGAGAGGCCTCGGCAAGTGAGGGCTGTCGGGGTGATTAATGGGGGTGAGCGGAGGGTGAGGCCCCTCCTTCCCCAGAGCCACAAGATGGCAAAGTGATTCGAAGAACAAGAGAGCAGTGTTTGCCCAGAAAGCCTCCTGGAAAAAAGAAAATACACTTTATTCCCAGTAGCCTGCAGAGCCGAGGGTTCCTCTCCTCTTTGCCTTGTTGGTTGGGGTTTGGTTTGGTTTTCTTTTTTGTTTTTTGTTTTTTTTTTTTTTTTCTGGCTGGTGTTTTTGTTGGGTTTTGTTGTTTTTGTTTTTTTTTTTTTTAACTATTTTAATAAAAATAAATAAGTGCAACGAAGACGTGTAAATGGCAGTGAGAATTGCAGCGCGCTGCCGGGTCAAAGCCGCCTGGGAGCTGCCGTATATTTACATCTCTATTTGTTTAGAAAACAATAACCCACAGGGAGGAAGAGGAGAGGTGCTGGCAGGGCTGGTGCAAGGCGGTTTTGGGGGGCCGGCATGGGGGAGAACCCCCCCCCCTTCCCCCCCCAGGAACAAATCTCTGGGCCTGATGGAATTTTTTTTTGCCCGGCAGCTAAACCCCATGAGTTTCCATCCCCGTGGATGTGCCACACGGATGCTCCTTTCCAGCTTCCCCATCCCGGGATGCTCCATCCCCGGGGCCGGAGCGGCAGGGGGATGCCGGGGGGATGCTGACCCCAAAACCACCCCAAAAGGGATGGAGCGAGGTGGGGAGCAGCATCACAGCTGCGGTTGCCCTCCCTACCACGTCTCCTCCTAATTTAAGACCTGGAAGGGCCAGAGCAGAGGGGCAAGCGCAGGATGCTGGTGGTTACGCTTCGCTGTAGGGTTTTTAATGACCGAGTAGGTCATTTTCCCAGCCCAATTCCCGTGGTCTTCCCAGATCCCGAAGCCGGGCAGATCCTCACAAGCCCCCCCAGGTGTCATTAAATCCCAGGGAGTGAGTGTGGCCAGAAGGATGCTGCGGGGGTCCCAAGCCCCAAGTAGGGCTGCTCTGCTCTTCTCCCGTCTTTCCTTCCTTCCTTCTGTCTTTCTTTCTCTCCACATCCCTCTTGCCGTCCCACCGTGCCCTCGGGAACGTGTAGGGACCCAGAGGGACAGCAAAATATAATGCCTGCCATGTACCGGCTCGAGACGCTGGAGTTGCACAGAGCGTACACAGCCGGGTTGAAGCTCATTTCCACAAGAATCATCATTTTAAGGAAATTAATTAAGGTTAAAAAAGCCACTGGAATGGGACCTGGGTGGTTTTCTGGTAATTCCAGGTTAAGCGAAAGGTGGGTGGTGGGGCTTGCGAAGGATCCAGCAGCATCGCGACGCCGCTCAGCTGCGGATGCTTTCCCGGTACCGGCATCCTGGGGAACGGTGGCTTCGCTGGGACCTCGGTGACAAATCCTGAGGGCTCCCGAAACGCCGAGCGAGGAGAGCGATGAGAGATGCCAAGCGGCGGAAGGGGTTGGGGTGGAGGTTGTCTGGGGGTATCCGTTGGGATGTGCTCCTGCCCATCAGGTTTTGGGATGAAAAGCCCTCGAATCGGTCCCCTGGGAGAGGCTGGAAGGGGAAGGGTGACCTTGAGCCCAGCCCCTGCCACCCACAGGACCCTCGGGGTCCTGGGTGTGGGAGGGAGAAGGAGCAGAGGGGCCTGGGGGGGGGGGGTTCTCCTCAGGGCACCCCTCACCCCTGCCCTGAAGGTTTTCCCTCCTGGATGCTCTCAGGGAGGGTCCTTCCCCTTTGGGGAGTCCCCTGGAGACCCCCACACTGATCCCCTTGGCAGGGGGACATCCCTCTGAGCCCTGACTGGCACAGCTGGGGGACCCCACTGCACCCCGCTGTGCTGCCATGCCTCCACTCATAAGGAAAATATACCCACATATAGAAACAGGGACGTATAGAATTACAGACGCATGGACGTGGGGACATACCGACCCACAGACACGCTCTCGCTCCGTCCCCTACAACCCCCCCATAGCCCAACGCAAGGACCTGACGCGCAGCTCCGCAGCCGGCACGTATATAATCCTACCCCTACACATAAGGACGGTATATCGGGGGGGCGGCCACCAGCACATAGCGGGGCGCACGTGGGCACACCGCACATTTCGGGGTGTCTTTGAGCACCCACGCAACATCCCCCGGGGCACTTTTCTCTGCCTGCAAGCCCCGGGGTTATATACATCCGCATCGATACGTATAGAGGCAGGTAGAGAGGGAGGTTGCGCCACCGCACGCGTAAATCCAGCTGTTGCACCGGGTACCCGAGCAGGATCGGGGCCGCATCCTGCACCGGGTTCGGCCGCTTCGTTACCTCGGCACATAAATTAGGCATGTGCACACGCACGCACACGCACGCACACCCGCGCACACACACACACACACGCGCGTGCGCTGGCCCAGAAAGCGATTAGCTGCCGCTCAAATTTGCATCTTATTAACATTCCCACAAGGGTTATTTTCCAGCCAAAGGCGGGGCGGGTGCCGGCTGCACAGAGCGAAAATAAAAAATAAAAAAAAATTAAAAAATAAAATAAAAAAATGAAACCCTCCAGCTTTGGGGTGCTTGGAGAGGAGGATGAGGCTGGGTTGGGGGGGGGGGAGGAAGGGCAGGGGGGGCAGTGGGGAGGTGCTGAGGGGGCGACGGGAGCCGGCGGTGGGAGACGCGGGGCCGGGCGCATTGGGAAGCGAGTCACGTCGGGTAATTTATGGTTGATGCTTCTGCGGGAGTTTAAGACCTCGATGCCTTCCATAAACTATTTTACTTGTTTAAAACCCGCGGTGGCGGCGGGGGCTGGGAAGGAATTTTTTGGGGGGCGGCGGGCAGGGTGGGAGGATTCCGGGGGGTGTGTGTGTGTGTGTGTTATTTGTATATCCCTTGGGAATTACGACTGGCTGGGGGGGGGGGGGGGGGGGGGGGCCTGTCGCATCCCTGTAGCCACCGCTGACCCCCTCCCCCTGATCCCCCCAGCCCCGGCGGGGTCAGCGGTGGATTTTTTTGGGGTGCTGAGCACCTCTGGGTCCCCCCTTTTCCGCCTCCAAGCTGATACCTGAGGCTTGAAAGCAAAGCGGGGGCCGGGGGGGGAGGAGGGGGGGGGGGGGGCAGCCCCTGAGTCTCATTCTCAATTAGAAAACCTTTTACTCTCTGGAAAGGCAGCGGTTGAGAGAGCGAGGGAGCGGGAGAGGCATTTCCAATAGTCACACTTGTCAAGTGAGACCATCTTTTAGCCCTCAGGAACAGCAAATCCCCGTGAACTCTGGGTGAACCAAGATTGAAGTCATAAATCAGCCCTACAAAAGCCTGCTGCTGGATGCGGGTGCCGGGCTCCTACCTTTAACGCTTTCACGGGCGAAGGAGGAAAGGAAGGAGGGGGGTGGGGGGGCGGGGGGGAGGGAAAGGGCAAAAAATAAAATGCGTTGAAAAAAAAAAAAAAAATTAAAAAAAAAAATTCGCATTCTCTGCACACTGCCTGAGGGCGGGGGCGGGAGGATGAGATGAGGAGGGAGGGGGGGGGATGCTGGTGCTTTCTGAGGGTGAAATGAAGGCTCTTCACCCCCCCCCCCCTCAATGGGTTGGGGCTTTTGGGTAGGAAGGGGGGGGGGGTGTTGGAGGGAGGGAGTGTGAAGATGAGGAGGTCTGCGGAGGGGGAGGAAGGAAAAGGGTGGAAGGGGAGATGGAGGAGAAAAAAGCATTGATTAGTGAAAGGAAATAGCTGGCGTAATGGATCTGGAGGAGAGGGCTCTTTGACGGAGGGGCCATCGATCCGCTAATGGGAGAAAGAAAATGGGAGCGAGGAAAAAAAAAATATATATATATATATAAATATAAAAAGCCTATTAAGAAAGAGCGGGGAGTGTGTGCTGCATACATATGGGCAGGGTGCGGGCTGTCTGCCCCTGCCTGTACCTGCCCGCAGCACCCCGGCGCCCGCTTCTCCCCACGCAGCAGTGACACGCGTGGGATGCTTTATTTTTAACCCCCTCCCCTTAATAAAACCTCCTTGACCTGGGCATCCCTTAGGCTTGTAGGGGGAAAAAAAAAAAAAAAAAAAAAAAAAAAGAGGAAAAAATAAAATACTGCTTCACCTCAGGCTGGGATGCTCGGGGGAAACTTTCACCCACCCGCGTCCCCTCTCTCTGGGCTAATCTAAGATGACAAACAATATGATGGATATAGTTTATGTTAATTCGCAATGCCCTTTCCTCCAGAATTTAACTGTAAGTTAATGTACACCGGAAACTCCAGCTCTCCCTGCTTCGCTAATGGGCTGAGGTATTAGCTGGTTCTAACGATGCATACAAATGTACTTGTCTCTGTGGGCTGCCCCAAGATTTATGACTCTTTTGCCTTCTGTAGCTGTAAACAAGGGAGAAAAAAAAAAAAAAATAAAAAAGCCAGTCCATGCACCGCTTACTACCTGAAGGAGCTTTAAAAAAAAAAAGAGGAGGGCGGCAGCCCGGCGCAAAAACTTGACTTTTTATTTTTTTCTTTTTATTATTCTGTTTCAGGTTGAAAATGGCATTTTTGCAGCCCGGGTGCGGAGCGCGGTGCAGGAAATTTCCAGCTTGGATTTGCAGAGATATGGGGCGCAGCCCCAGGGAGTTTCCATCCATCCATTCCCGCCCCCCTCCTCCCTCCGCGGCGGAGCGCGCAGCCCCGCGCAGCCCCGCGCAGCGCGCACTGGGGGGGTGCGGGGTCCTCGGGGGGCATTTGAGGGTCGGGGGGGCCAGTACGAGGAGCTGCGCGGAGGTGCGGGCGGGGGGTTTAGCGCAGCTCGGTGCGGTGCTGGGATTTTATTTTTAATATTTTTTTGTTCTTTTTTTTTATGTGTTTTTCTAGAGCAAGAGGGGAGCCGCGGTTGGTTCCTCCTCCAGACATTCCCGCTGCCCCCGGAAGAGATCACAGCTTAAAAAAAAAAAAAAAAAAAAAAAAAAAAAAAGAAGAAAGGAGGGGGAAAAAAAAACAAACAAACAAAAAAAAAAAATGCGAAATGCAGCAAAAAAAAGGGCAATTTCGGAAAAATCTTCGCTCCTCCGCGTTTTTCCTCCGGAGCCGCCGCCGCCGCGTTTGCAGCCGCCGGAGAGGGGCGAAGATGCCGGAGTTTGGGGGCAAATTTAAAAGATTTGGGAAGAGTTTGCTAAGCTAAATTTGTATTTCTTGAGCGCTGCGGGCTGGTAGGTGAAAACTGCGTCGGTGTCCGGGGGGGTTTGCTGGGCTTGAGGACTCCGTGAGGCCCTAAAAATGCATTTTAGGGGAAAAAAAAAAAAAAAAAAAAAAGCAAACTGGAGGAGGGTGGGATATGAAAAGGAATTTAAACCTCGGTTAAGTTTCTTCTTGCTTTTATTATACCTTTTATTGGCTTTTTTAAGGAAATTAAGTTTGATTTCTTGCCGGAGTTGTGGTTGTCGGGGTGTTTTGGAAAGTAGTTTTCAGTCGTGGGACTTGTAGCCGTCACGGCAGATGTATTATATTTTATATATTTTATATATTCTATATATTCTATATCTATACGCACACGCAGTTTTAACATCTGTATAAATATATATAAATAAATAAAATTAGAAAGCTGCTCACATTGCATCAAGAAAAAAAAAATAACCAAAAACTCACCAAAATACTCCAAGGAGAGGTGGGAACTCGCAATTTTTACTCTCTTTAGAACCCGGGGGTTCCAGCAAAGCTCAAGAAACCCTCTGCTCTCCTCCCTCTTTTCGTGGCTAATAAATATTTTTGAAAAGGGCCCGGGAAGCCCGAGCCCGGCGGGCCAGGAGCCGATCCAGCCTTTCCCTCCTCCCCGGTTCGCGGAGTTATTTTAATATTCCACTTAAACCCCAAATGGGTTATTTTTGGGATGTGTGGAACACGCCTCCTGCCCATTCACATGTTGCCAATTTAATCTGATTGCTCTTTAAAAACCACTTTTCTTTTATTCTTTCGGGGCGAGAGAGGGGATTTCAAAAATAATCGGGGGAAAAGAGAAGAAAAAAAAAAAAAAAAAAAAAAAAAGCAAACTTGGCCGGGGGAAGAAAGGCGAGTCCGTGTGATGGGTCGGAGCCACATGGTGCTACTTAAAATGTTCGCTTTGAGATTCATAAAATATTTAAAGCCCCGAGTCAAGCCTTTTCTATTTATTGCAGTGTATAATTCAAAATTATCGTGTATTAATAAGCCAATAATGATAATCTCTATAGGAAAAGCGCGCTAGTTGTGCTGGTTTTATGGCTGCCCTTATCCTGCCTAATAACCTTTGGCTCGGCTCTGCAATAACTCACCGCCGAATGAGCAATTGCCTGGAGCGCCTTAAATATCTCCGCGGCGCTGCCCCGGCCCCCCCCGGCCCCCCCCGGCCCCCCCGGCCCCCCCCGGCCCCCCCCGGCCCCCCCCTCCCGCGTCATCCCCGCGCCGCGCCGGTTCGAGCCCCCGCTCCGCCCGCTCCGCGGGGCGCGGGGGGGGAAAGTCCTTCTTCCCTTCCCCCCTTTATTATTATTAGTAGTAGTAGTAGAGTTATTGTTGTTGTTATTATTGCTATTATTATTATCATCATCACCCTTATCACCATAACATTATTAACATTGTCATTAATATCATTGGTTTCTATTTTATGATTTTATCCTTTTGATATAACACCATATTATATGGTGTCTATTATCTATTTTCTATTATCTAACATAAAAATTATAAATTATAAATGATATCATTTTTATCTTATCTTTTACATTTTCTATCATTTATTTTATATATATTACATATTATAATCTTATATATATTATACACCCTATATCCTATATTACACCTAATTTATAACTTTTGTATCATATTATGTCATTATATTGTATAATATTATACCATATATTATATATAATATTACGTATCCCATTATATATCTATATCTACTATATACTATTATATACTATTCTATATCTATTCCATTATATCTCTATATCTATTATATACTATTCTATAGTATAATATACATTATACTATATAATATATATAACTCATATATAACATAACATAATATAACATAAATAATATAGAAATATGCATGTGATCTTTATATATATAGTACCTGATATAATGTCTATTATAATATTATTGTTCTTGTCATTCTAGTAGTAGCAGCACTAATACTATTACTAATACTATTATTATTTGCTCATTAATACTTATTGTTATTTGGCTTTGCTATTATCATTAATAATAGAATTATTCTCAATATTATCTCCTCAAAGCCAAGTTTCAGCGCTTCTTTTCTTTTTAAAAGCCAAATGCCCCAAGTTGGGAATTCAGGAGCATCGCGGGGGGGCGCGAGGGGAGGAGCCCCCAGAACTGCTCCTTTACCATTTTCCTCCTCATTTTTACATCCTTATCAATCCCCCTGAGCGTGTGTGTGTGTGTGTGTGTGTGTGTGTGTGTGTGTCCCAGCACAGCACACAAGCGTAACACGCCTGCGCACACGCCAGGCCCACGCGCCGCACAGGTGCGCGCACACGCGTTGCACACACCCACGCACACACGCGTGCGCACCCTCCCCGATCGACCGATTCGCCACCAAAGTGACTTTTCACCAAGAGCCGCAGAGACTTTTTGGGGGGGGGGGGGGGGGGGGGGGAGGGAGTGGGGAGAGAGGATGTGCAGCCGCTGGCACTTTTGGGGCTTTTTTGAAGCATTTTCGGGGAGCACCAGACGCAGCTTCAGCAGCAGAGAGGGGACACAAACCGGTGGCCACGTCACCCGCGATCGCGCTGGGGGGGGGGGGGGGGGGGGGAAACTGAGTCACAGCAGCTCTTCGGAAATGGGGTTTTCCGGAAAGCGGCGGGAAATGGGGGTTTTGGCCATAAAAGGTGGATTTATGGCAGAGCTGTCTCCCGGTTACACCGCGAGCCGATGCGCGGCTGCGGGATGCAGCACACGTGTTGCCAGCGGGGTCCTGACACGGGTGCACACGCGTGGCACAACCTTCCGGGGCTCGTGGTGGTTCGACACACCCGATTGCACCCCCACGGGCAAAAAAAAAAGAACCAAAAAAAAAGGGGAAGGGGGGGGGGGCCTGGCCTAGCCTGGGGCTTCATCCGTGTGCACTGGCACAACCAGGGGGGTTTCATCGGGAGCCCCCCACCCCCCAAAAAAACCCTGCAGCATAGGCCAAGGGGTCCCCGACCCTTTGCAGAAAAGCCGCGTGTGTGAACACGCAGGTACCGCCCGCACACACGTGCACACACGTGTGCACGGAGCACACGGCCTGAACACAGAGGATCCCGCGCCCCCCCCCCCCCCCGAAAACACCCCTCCGAGGTGCACAGCCCGTGCAGACCCCTGCACCCCCCATCCACCCCCCCCCCCAAATCACACACCCAGCACAGCCTCCCCCACCCCTCAACACACCCCCCAAGTTGCACACCCAGTGCATGACCCCCCCCCCCAAACCTCCATGCATCGTGCAACCCCCCCAAATACACCCCACAAGTGCAGACCCCCCACACACACGAAGTTCAGACCCATGCAGATCCCCCCCCCCCCAGTGCGGAACACCCCCAGAATGCCCAACCCCTGTTATATGGGGACACTTTCCAGGACAACACACCCCCCACCCCTTAAGGTCACCTCCCCCCGACAACCCCCCCCCCTTTTATTGCCCAGGCGCCCCCCCAACCCCACACTTAAGGGGAGGCAAGGGGGGGGGGGGTCTCCCCAAATCCCCACAGCCCTCAGCGCCCTCAAACCACCCTCAGCCCAAGCAGAAAACCCATTCAAGGGGAGTTGGGGACAACGCCACCCCCCCGTTTATGGGCGTCCCCCCCCCATCCCCAACCCCCCCCCCGCCCCCCCCGCCTCCCAGTATAAGGGAAGCCTGGTGGTACTGGTGCTCCTGGGCCGATCCCCACCCAGGCCTGACCTCTGGGTGCCCTTCGTTAAAATATTCAGGGAGACAAAGCCCCGGGTGGGTGCAGCCCCTCCCCAGGCATTGCGGGGGGGGGCACCATCCTTAACCCTCCCCCCGGCCCCCCCCAGAGGGGCCTGATCCTGAGCACTGCGTCTTCTGGGATTCATGAGACACCCACACACACACACACACACTCCCCGGCACCCCCCCGACACTGGGACCCCGCGGGGGGGGGGGGGGGGGAGCAGCTCGGCACCTCCCGCTCCACCCCACACGCGTGCACACGCGTGTTCGCCCCGGGGACGCGTGCCGAGGCGTCAGCCGCCGCGCCCTTGCGTGCGGGGGGGGGGGGGGGGTTGCACGCCTGCAAGGGCACCCTCGTGGCAAAACACGCGTGGGCGTGCCCACGGGCGTCCCGCTCCTCTGGGTCAACACGTTTGGCCGCCGCCGCCACGCTCACGCGCAAACACGCCCGCACACGCGTGCGCAGGAGTCACACGCAACTCCCCGGCTCTAAAATGCTTTTACCAAACCAGCAGCCCCGAGCACCCCGACCCCCGAAGCGATGGGGGTGTCTGGCCTCCCCTCCACCATCCCGGACCCCCAAACCCCCCCCACGCAGCACAACCCCCCGACCCTGCACAGCACAGAAAGTTAATTATGGAGGATATTTAAAGCAAATGGCGCTTCTCGTTCCTCCCCACCCTGCTGCCCCCTCCACGCCGGAGCAGGTGATGGAGAGGTGACACGGCCCAGAAAAATTATTTTAAATTAAAAGGTGCCCGAAACGAAGCACCCAGGACGGGGAGGGGTCACGTTATTTTGGTGTCACACAAGGGAGTGAAGGCCCCCCAGGCAAGAAATTGCCTTTTCTGCCCTATTTCCCCCCTAAAAATTAAGGTGTCTTAGCAAAGTGAGGTGTGTTTTAGCAAAGTGAGGTGTCTCTATGATGCACCCCCCCCTAAATTTTACCAGAGTTGGCCTACAGAAAGTCTCAAACCACCTTTCTCTTGGGAGAAAAAAAAATAAAATCGTTAATTAAGAGCATCCACTCATTAATGTCCCTTCCCTGGCCAGGAGATTTGGGCTCTCGCTGTGGTGGTGGAGCGATGCTCAGGGATGCGGGGAAGGGATGCGAAGTGATTTTTTTTCCCCCTTGAGTTGCAGCCAGAGCTGGGAAAAAGAAGGAGAAAAAAAAAAAAAAAAAAAACAAACCATCATCACCACAAAAAAACTGCTCCTCTCCTTCAGCGGCAGCACAATATGGTAGGTGAGCGTGTTTGGCTAATCAAGATAAATATTGTATGCATGGCAGGAGCGTGGCAGGCCCTGCTAACGAGGAGAGGGAAGGAGCCGGGTGCTGGGATGCTCCAGCTCCGCATTGCCATGGTTACCCGGGCCGGGAGCCGCATCCTGCTCGCCAAAGCTCCCCTCCGAGGGTGCGGGGGCTGCGCCCAGGCCCCGCCAGAACTTCCCCAGGGCTCCCGCAACAGCCCACGGAAACCAGAGCGAAGCAGACGGTGGAGGGGGGGCAAAGGCAAAATTCAGGCTTTAGCAATACAGCTATTTTTATTTTTTTTTTCTTGAGGTATTGTCAAGGATTTTCCAAACCAGAGCAAAAATATCTCTCTTTTTTTTTTTTTTTTTTTTTTTTAATTTTCCAGGGGGTGGGAGAGCTATTCTAGGAAACAATGGATTCCACCCTGGCTAATTGCCTCCAGCCTTTTTCTGTGAGAATAAGCCTGGCCTATGCATTTTTTTTAAAAAAAAAAAAAAAAAAAAAAAGGATATTGAGGTGTCTGTCCCCGCCTGAGAGGGAAGCGACTTTCCTTCCTTCCCTCCTGCCCCTCGTGGGCATCTTTCCCCGTGGGTTCCTCCCCCATCCAACCCCCCAGGATGCAGCCATGGGGGAGTTTGCCACCCCAGGAGCTGCTCAGCGTGGACCCAAAGGGATTTGGTGGGGAAAAATGTGGGGTTGGAGTGGGGAGAAGGTGAATAAACCACAGGCCTGGAGGGTGGGGGAGGTCTGGCGGCGCAGGGGAGGGGGGAAAGGGCTTTAAAATATCTGCTGCCAGGGTGGTAAAGCAGTTTGGATTTCACACGTGTGAAGGGATTTTGAGGGATCCCCCCCCACTTTACAAAGGGGAAAGATGAGAGGACACACTCGTGTCGGAGGGAGCACCCCTCAGCCCCGGCTGGGGGGGGGTGTCACACACAGGCACCCCCCCGGTCTGTGGGGGGTGACTGGGTGCAGCATCGCTGTTCACGCGTGTGAGGGTCACCGTCGCAAAAGGGGGGGGGGGGGGGGGGGGGGGGGGGGGGGGGGAATCCCTGTCTGGAAGGGAGGGGGGAGAGCTGGGGTGACACCCCATGGGTGGGCACCGGCGCTGGCACCCCACATCTGGCACCCCTCGTTGAAGTGACACCCCGTATGCAAGAGGCACCCGAGGTGGCACCCCACAGCTGGACACCCCCACCCCGTGGTGGCACCCCACTCCTGGGCTGCGTCTTAGGGTGTCACCCCACATCTGGACATCCTCGGGGACACCCCACATCTGGACATCCTCGGGGACACCCCACATCTGGACGGCCAAGCGGGCCAGCACCTCACACCTGGGCACCCACACATCAGCACCCACACTGGGACACTCTCCCACGCCGGCACCCCACATCTGGCCAGCCCCCCATCACAGCACCCCACATCTGGCCCCCCCAGGACCCCAGCACCCCACCCCCGAACCTCCCCTCACCTGCACTCCCCTTTTTTCCCCCCCCCCACGCATGTACCCAGCCCCACGCTGCGGCCGGGGGCTTTCTCTGCCCCTGACCTTTGCAGGGACCTTCCCCCTCTTATCTACCCAGATTAGGGAAAAAAAAAAAAAGAAAAAAAAAAAAGAAAAAAACACAAAAAAAACCCCTTTTCCTCCCGGGAAGATGCTCTCCAGCCAGAGGAGGTGTTTAGATTACTGCTCTGGGAAAGCCCGAAACCCCTAAAAAAAAAAGGGGGGGGGGGAGGTATCTTTTAGGGCTTTTCCCTGACTTATTTATCCCCCCCCCAAATCAGTCAGACCCATAAATTTGCAGGGTCGAAGTGAGAAACCCCCTCCCCTCTGCAATTCTCCCTCTACTTATTTCCCTCCTGCGTTTCTTTCCCGATTTAAAACCTCTTCGGAGGGTTTTTTACGGGACGGAGGAGTTTTTACTGGGGGTGGGTTTGGGTGGAAAAAAAAATTAAAAACCGGGGAAAAAAAAAACGGTGATAAACTCACAAATTTTCCTAAGGGAGAAATGTGTTAGGAATGAACTGAATATTTGACTTTTCCGCCCCTGCAGCCGTGCGGGGCAGCCGCATGCAGGGTCCGAGGATGAAAGCAAAAAGTTTTTTTCCGTGTATATTGTCGGGTATCGCGACAGACACACGCGCGCGCGGATGCAAAGCCGTATTTCTAGCTGCACAAATTACACAAATGCATGTCTAATTAGGTCTCTGCACAATTACATCTCCGCAAACGCTGGTACCCATTAGCGGTAAATGCCCCGCGTATTATTGCTAATAAATATTTCTTATAATTAAAGATGCTCCTGAAGTGCTGAAGCGATTTTTTTAATCCCAATCGGGAAAATATCGACGGTTTCCCCCTCGCCCAGGCATTAAGCCTAATATATAAATATTATTATTGTTATTATTATTATTATTATCAGGAGCAAACTTGCCCGCTGCAGTCAAGGCCCGTCCCGGCGTTGTTTGGGTATTTTTTATTTTTTTTTTCCCTAATCCAGACGGGGTTAAATAAAGCTTTTTCAGCCTTAATTTCGCATCTCCCCTAAACTAAGGTTGCAAACAGCAAGGTGGAAAGTTAAAAGAGATGGACGGGGGGAGGGCAGAGCCCCACTCCGGGGTAATAAACCCATTTCCCAGCTGCAATTAAAATTCCCCCCGAGCCCAGCGAAGGAGGATGAGGTCCTTTCTCTAAAATCAGCTTTTTTTTTTTTTTGAGGTGGGGTGGGGGGGTGTGGAATCGAGGGGTTTTTTCTCAAACCTCCCAGGAGCAGGCTGCGGCTCTCTCTGATTTACCCCCGGCCGGCCGCCCCCTCCCCACCCTGCCCCTCCCCGCCTACACCACAGGCTGGATCTCGTTAAAAAATACAATTAAGAAATCATAAACCCCAATAAAAATATAATAAAACGTGTAATAAAGACATCATAAAAATGAAAAGTGATTTACTAAATCACCCCCCCTCAGCTCCTCCCCCCGGTTTTGGGGGGGGGTCACACCATCAGCTGAACCTGCGGGTCCCCGGAGGTTGCGGCCACCCCAACCCCAGACCCCCCCTCCCCAAAAAAAGCCCCTTTTGTCCCTCTGTCCAAAGCCGGGGTCATGACCCAGCTAATGCAGAGCCAACCTGGACGTAAACACTTTATGGGCTCTTCTTTAAATATTTAGAGGCACTTCAAGGAACCTGGGATGGGGCTGGGAGGATTTCAGACTATTTGAGGTTTTTAGTGGGTTTGGGGTTTTTTTATCTCACATTCTCCTTTGCAAAAGGACCCTCCTCCTCCTCGAAAAATAAACCTGGGCATGGGAATTGGGATAAATAGGAATAAAATAGGAATGCTATAGGAATAAAATAGGAATGTTAAAGGAATAAAATAGGAATAATAAAGGAATCGTATAGGAATAACAGAGGAATAAAATAGGGAAAGTGCAGGGGAGTGTTTAAACGCGGGGGGTATCGTGGGGTTTTAAGCGAGGATGAAGCAGCTTGGAGGTATTTAAAATTAATAGTAATAAATGAAAAGTTGTGGTTGTTAACCCAGCGCAGATACACGCGTGTTGGTGTGTACTTGGGTGCTGTGCAGGGACACGCGTGGATGTCCCTGCTTTTATCCCTCCCCAGGCATCTCCGGCTGCAGCTCTCTGCCTTGTGTGCCTCTAATTGTCCCTATAAAAACGGGGGATAATTATAAATTATAATTATAAATGCATCTCGCCGCATCTCTCTGTCTGCCCATACTGGCTCAGCGGTCCCTATAAATAAATCCATATGCGCTGGGTATGTGCATGGCTGGGCATGGTTAAAAGCGCACACGCGGAAACACACTTTTTAGTTAAAAGTACCCACTCGGGGAAGGAATAAATGTGTATTTGGAGAATTTGCTTGAACACCTCCGCCTCTCCCTGCAGTTTTATTTCCAAGGAAGAGGGAGGGGAGGGGGGAGGAAAGGGAGGGGGCAGTTGGGAGCAGGGGGGTTTAATCTGCCAGTTTATTAATTTTTAAATATATATATAATAATTATAATAATAATAATAATAAAAACTCCTCGAATTCCCGAATCGCAAACCACTTTCAGCTTGTTTAAGTTTCTGATTGCATAATCAGGGAATTAATTGGGAATAAATGGAGAGGGCAGGGGAGAGATGGAGCTGGCCGGGGGGGTGAAGGTGGAGTCGCAGCAGCATCTTGGCGAAGGGAGAAGGATTTGGGGGGCGGGGGGGAGATGCCCTGGCCATAAATTACCTCTCGTTTCCCACCTTCCAGTATGCGCCTTTTCGGTGCTAAAAATCGGTATTTTATGGTCGCAGGGGGGATTTATTACAGACCGCTTTTTATTGGAGGCGCCGCTCCCTCCCTTTCGGGATATTTTGTTGTTTTTCACCCACATTGACGGGCTCTGCCAAGCAAAGGGTGATTTTGCTCCTTTCTGCCCTTAATTCCCCCAGAATAAGGAGGGGAGGGGGCAGCAAGAGCCCCCCCCCACCCACCCAGGGATGGGGCTGGCTTTGAGTGGCAGCTGTCAGAAAAGCCAGACCCGCAGCTGGACGGGGGAAACAAATGCAAAAAGATATAATAAAACTAGATGAAGTTGGGGGAAATCCTTTGCCCCAAACCTCCTGACATCCCCGGCGGGAGAAACAACAATTTATTCCCCAGCAGAATGATTTTTTTCCGGCTGCTCCTGAGCGGGGGGAGCCCCATCCTCTTCCTCGGAGAAAGAGCAAAGGATCAAAAAGTGTCATCGGGGCAGGAAACTCCTCAGAAAGAAGGCAAAACCAAGAGAAAAATATAAAACCCCCCACTTTTCTTTGGGGGATACAGGTAAATATTCCTTCGGAGGCAGGGAGCGGTGCCACCTCTCCCCTCTGCTGCATCCCAGTTTATCCATTACACGGCTCGGGAAATCATGCGATACATATGTTGGATTAGAGAGCAAGGAAAAATGTTAATTAAGACATGGGAGGAAAAGTTAATCATTTACAAAGCACTGTTTAATTCCCTACGCAGGAAGGGATGATTTATTTATTTACCTATTATTTATTTTGCTCACTCCAGAAGCCTGGAGCTTGTCCCATGCACGTCTATTTTCCAGGGGAGGGAGGGAATCCCCCCAAAACACCACCAAGACGCCTTCTTTTCCCCGAGAAAACAAAAAAAAAAAAACAACAACAACAAAAAAAAAGAGAGCAATCCGATTGCACCGAAGCAAACACCCAAACAAGCAGGAAAAGGTGATAATTGAAAATTGCTAACAGCGTCCCCACGGCGGCTGCTGGCTGTTTGGAAAGGAAATCCGAGTCTTTCACTTAAAAAAAAAAAAAAAAAAATCCCAAAATGTTTAGTTTGGTACCTTGCCCATCAAAATTAATCACAGCGACAGATTAGGAAGTACATAAAACTATATCTCTGGATAATGATATAGGAGAGCACAATAAATAAAAGTTGCACGTTGGAGGTGCTGTCAGGTCTGGGGCGAACCAGTAACTCACTCGTTTAACCCCGGGTGCGTGTTTTGGCTTTTAATTCCAATTAACGCCGGAGAGGAACATTTCCAACCTACGAGGGGTTGGAGGAAATTGCTGGAAGGACCTGTAATGCCGTGTTAACTGCGAGCTAAACCCCCGCTCAACAGGAGAGCCCTGGGGCGACAAAAAGGAAAAAAAATAATAAAATAAAAAAAAAGGGGGGGGAATAAGGCATTTCCAGTGCATAAAAAATAAAATCAAAAAGTTCTCATCAAACTGAGGCTGCTGAGGACCCTCGTCCGCCTGCAGTTATCTCCCCAAAGCATCTCTGGAGCTGTTATTTTCCTTTTTTTCCTTTCTAACAGGCAATACAGGAAGCTAATTTTCTCAGCCTGCTGATGTAAATTTAAGAGGGGTTACCGTTCCTCGCAGGCTCTGGATACAAAGACTTCCTCACGCTTTTTTTTTTTTTTTCTTTTTTATTGCCAGTTAAGCCCTTCGTAAAACGACTTTGCAGCCCTCTTAAAACCCGAGTCCTTAGCGAAGCTAGTTAAAGAGAAGAGGGGGGGGGCGGGGTATATAACATAAAATAAAGACCGAGCTGCGAAAGGAACCGGTAAAAACTTATCAGGGAACTTCAAAACAAATTGGACTCGAAGAACATAAAAGGGGGGGGGGGGAAAGCCCTGGCCTCAGATGTTAATTTGAGCCTCCAGAAACACGTTGTTGCTGGGAGTTTTATAGCCCAATAATCAAAGTAAAGCGAATTATCCGAGCGCTGGACAATGCAGCACCCGGAGGGGGGGGCGCACCTCCTGCAGCCACATCTATAGGTGCCAGGGCCAGGTCTGGGCCATATAGCCCAGGGATGAGCCGGCTCTGATGCCTCGGGGGGAGCAGCTCGTCCTTAACGCACTCCATCCATCCCTGTATCTGGCTGTGTGTCTGGCTGTCCGGCTGTCCCGCAGCTCGCTGGAGGAACCCGGGGTTATTTTGCACCGCTGCCCACAGCCAAATCTCTGCCCCCCCCACCCCACCCTCACATCACCGCTCCCATTTGCAACCTGATTTTTCACCCCCCACACCTCCCAAACTTTCAGAGGCTCCTTTTTGCTCTGCTTTGGGTTCATTTTAAAAAAATATTTAAATTAAATTTTTTAATATAAATTTTTTATTTTTTTTTTTTCCTGAAATGGGGGTTACTTACGTGGCTGGGAGAGCTCCTGGGCCAGCGGGGAGGGAGAGCATCTCTGGAGGAAAAGAAGGGAGAGAAGTTTGCCCGCCACTTCACCCTTCTCTCCCCTTTTCTCCCGGGTTATTTTGGCGAGGAGACAATGCCATAACACGCATCGCATCTGCCCCAGCTCCCCCCCCCGCTCCCTATACACCCCATTACTATGGTAAAAAACCTACAAAGCCTCTAAACAGCGATGGTGCCTCTAAATCTATGTCCGCAGACACAGAAGGTACAACGTTGGGAGAGGCAGCGGGTCAGGAGGGCTCGGGGTCAGCTTGCTCGCCTCCAGTGGAGCTGCCGCCATAGAAAAGTTGGCCTTTCCATGAACCCGGGGTTGCCGTTTACCCGAACTTCAATAAAGTTTTCTTTCAGCCTCTCTACATGGAGGCGTCAAGAGGCTAAAAAGGGGCTGCTCGAGCTGTTTGCAGCAGGAACAGCCATTTTTCCCCTTTTTTTTCCCCTTTCCCCCTCTTTTTTCCCTTTTTTCTTTTTTCCTTTTTTCCTTCTTCCTCCTTTTCCCCTTTTTTCTTTTCTCCATTTTTCCTTTTTTTTTTAATTTTTATTTTTTCTTTTTTCCTTTTTATCTTGTTTCCCTTTTTTCCCCTTTTTTCCTTTTTACCCTTTTTCCCCTTTTTCCCCTTTCCCCCCTTTTTCCCCCTTTTTTCCTCTTTTTCCCCTTTCACCCCTTTTCTCCTTCCCCCCCTTTTTCCCCTTTTGCCCCTTTTTCCTTTCCGTTTTCATTCCCCCTTCTTTATTTCTCTTCCCCCCCACACCTTTTTTTTTTTTTTTTTTCCCCTATTTTTTTCCCCCCCTCTCTACCCATTTTCTTCTATACAGTGCATTAATACTCTCCCCCCCGCAGCCCCCGTTGTGTCACAGCCAAGGCTGAGGGCGATGCTGGGTGAGGACCCTCCGGTGGGCAGCAGGCAGGACCCCGGCCCTGGCTGATGTCCCTGGCACCCAAGGGACATGCCACCCCCGGGTGTCATCCCCAGCACCCCCCTCCACGGGATACACCCAGCCTGGGGAGGGTACAGTACCCTCCAGCAACCCCAAAAACCCAACACACAACTCCAAACTCCAACACCCCCCCCCAAAAAAAGAGGGCGAAATCCAACTTGGAGCGATGCTCCTTCCCCCCCACCCTCCTCCTCCTCCTGGCTCCAGCCCAGCCTGCAGCGATGCAGATGCCCAACTCTGCCCCCCACCCCAGAGGAGATTTGGGGTGCTGCCCTGCCCCAACTCCGGGGCACTGGGGTGCTCTGGGGGAGCACCTACCTCCCAGTACCTGGGGCTGCACTCTCCCCGCAGATTTTTCCTGCATTAAACCTCATTTTCTCCCCTCCCTGGTTCCTCTTCCCCCCTATTTCCCCCTTTTCTGCTTTGATTTCTTGCCTATACAAGAGGATATTAAAAACATCCAAAACCTCACAGGATGGGCTGAGCCTTGGATGCTGTTTACTGACCATCTTTTTATTTTCTTTTATTTTTTTTAAGGCTGGGTTTTATTTGACTTCCCTGCCTCAGCTGTGTGGGCTGGGATCTTCCTTGGGAAAAGCCAAAATCCCAACTGGCTCCCAACACCTTTCCCTGCTCTGGGGAGGATGGGTTTAAAGAGGAGTAATGGTTACATGTCCTGTCGATATGTTTTATCTTTCTACCCTCCTCCTTAGTATCACAAAATCAGGATGTGAAAGGGAAAAAATAATAAAAAATAAATAAACAAAAAAGCTGGCGAGCTTTACATATAAACTCCCCAGGATAAATGAGAACCTTCTCCGCCTCCAGATCCGCATCCCCAGCTCTCACAAAGGGGTTTGAGACCACGATTTGTTCAATGGCAGCTTCAATCGATGTTGGAGAGAGAGGGGAAAAAGAAATAAAGAGGATAAAACCTAAATAAAGATGCTTGCAAAGCCTCCTCTCCAATAACTCTGTGTCCCAGGGCCTGGGGGGGGGGGGGGGGGGCACTTGCAGCAGGCCTTCCTCTCCCAGCCCCCTGCCACTGAGATTTTTAAGCAGCAAACTTCCCAAAGCCAAGGCCTAAAAAAAAATAAAATAATAAAAAGGGGGGGCTCGTCCCCAGCCCCCCCCCACAATACACCCCCTTCTCAGCACAAACACCCTGCACTGGGGGGGGGACGGGATGGGACACCCAGGTTTTTCCCTAAAATCCCCCCACTGCTGCCAGTTTGCAGGCTGCCTCCAAAGGCCAGGAGCAATGAATTACGGTTATTAGCACTATTACTACCATTATTCTCATTATTGTTATTGTTATTATTATTATTTAACAGCCTTTTCATTGCCTGGCAAAATTCAATATGACCTCTTGGCTTGAACGAGTCAACACGAGCGCGCCGCAACAGCAAGAGAAAATAATAACAATAATAATAATAATAATAATAATTAATTAAAAAGCCACGAGAAAAAGTTCAAAGCAGGGAGAGGAGCTAAAACCAGACAATTTTCTGCGGGATGGAAAGAAAATAAAGAGGCATGACTGGAAGCTAACCCCAGTCCACAGCCCTCGTCTGAAAACCCAGATTTCCCTTTTTTTTATCCCCCCCATATTTACAGATTGGGAGGGTCTGAGATTTAAAGTCACTGGCCACGTCGTGATGTCATAAAAATCTGGAGTTGAGAGTTATCTTTAGGTTTGCTTAAACTTAACTTAAGCAGTAACTGGTGCACATGGGATCCATTGCACATCGTCCCAGCATTTTATTATCCTTATTATTATTATTTTGGGGCGGGTTTGCGGGGAGATGTGGGGATAAAATAAGTCACCAGACATAAAAGTAAAACTAATTCACACTGACTGGTTTATTGAACACTGGGACTTTCACATACACACTAAAACTCTTTATTGCAAGTTTACAATGATCATGTAAAATCAGTCCAAAAACACAAATAACCACGACAAAAAACCCTAGCTACTGACTTTTTAAAACCTTCTTCTGCTTTTATTTTTTAAATATGTCACTCTTTCTCTCTCTCACTCCCCTTTTTCTTTTCAATTTCTCAGCAAAGGCTCGTCCACCCTTGTGTGCTGTTTCGTAGCTGCTTTTTGTTTGCCTTTTTTTTTTCTCTCTCTAAATCGTGATTTCTTTTTAAGCTTTTTTTTTTTTTTTCCACATCGCTACAAAAGAACTTCATAGCTCCTTCGCTCATTGTGCATTTGTAATGCAGAGGGGAAAAAAATACCTACATTCGCTTTTTCTGTTTGTTTTGTTTGTTTGTTTGTTTTTTGCAGTCAATATTATCACCATTTCTTCATTTAATTCACCCAACAGAACATTTACCTCTTCCTCCCCCCACCCTGCCCTCCCCTACCCCATCCCCCAGCTTTAAAAAATAAATAAAACCCTGAAATGGCGTAAAAAAAACCCTGCAGGTACAGACACCTGGCCTCATGCTATCTGACATGCATCTAAAGCCCGTGGTCTTGAGGGAGACCCATTGTTTTTTATACGCACAGGAAAAAAAATAATAATAATAATAATTATTATAATAAAAGCAAAACTACGAGGGGAAGGGGAAGGGGGGGAAAAGAACCAAAATATATATATATATATATATATTAGATTCTATAAATAATCCAGAGTCATTTGTGTGCGGGTCTGGGGGTGTTTATAACCTGGTGATATCCTCCGTGCGCGGGTCCTGCGCGGCGGCGGAGGGCAGCTCCTCGCCCGCGGCCGTGCTCGCCGGGGCGGCGGGGGCGGCTGAGGCGCTGGCAACCGCTGCCGTTGCTGCCCGTACTTTGGTGTTAGGCAGCCTGTGGTCTTTTTTCCATTTCATCCTCCGGTTCTGAAACCAGATTTTGATCTGTCGCTCGGAGAGGCAAAGCGAGTGGGCGATCTCGATGCGTCGCCGCCGGGTCAGGTACCTGTTATAGTGAAACTCCTTCTCCAGCTCCAAAACCTGCTGCCTGGTGTAGGCTGTCCTGGATCTCTTGGGTTCGCCTCCATTGTAATTGGGATTCACTGGAAAGGAGGGGAAGGAAAACAAAACAAAAAAAAAAAAAAAAAAAAAAGAAAGGAAAGGAGAAAAAAAAAAAACAAACAACAAAAACACAAAAAAAAAAAAAACACACAAGGAAAATCAGCGTGGATGGAGAGAGGGTCGGGAGAGGCGACTGGAGGAGCCGGGGGAAAAAAAAAAAAAAAAGTAATAGGCTAAATAGGTAATAAAGAACTTTGGGCAGCTCAAGAGTTTCTATTCTAATAGGAAGGGGTTTCCCTGGCTCAAAAGACTGAATTATTTATGCACCCCTTACAAAGCTTTCGGAGTTTCACACATACATAACAGAACGAGCCACATGGCTAAGGCTGCCCACAGTAGCTCGGCTATAAAATTTATGGTGGGTGTAATTACCCATTCGGAGTCGTAAATCCAGTTCAATTGTGCTAACCCAAAGACTCTCATGGAAGGGAAGGAAATAAAAAAAAAAAAAAAAAAAAAAAAAAAAAAAAGAGAGAGAGAGAGAGAGAGGCGAGAGGGAGCGAGCATGGTGTGAAAATAAGAGAGCGGAGAGACAGAAGAGGAAAATAAAAGTTGCATACCAGTACTGACGTGGATTTTTTTCATCCAGGGATAGACTATGGGCTGTTTGGAAGCTGTGCTGGTGGGATGGTCGGGGTTTGGCTGGTTGCAGGCTGGAGGGGCTGGGGAAGGAGTGGTGGAGGAGGTGGATAGAGCAGCCTGCTCGCAGAGCTGCTGTGCTTTCTCTGAGAGGTGTTGGCCTCCTGGAGTTTGCCCGTGTCCCCTTTGGAGCGTGGCCGGGTTGCCGGGAGCCTGGAGACCCCCGCAGCCGAACGGGCGGTCGGGGAAGGAGGGTCGTGGCACTGGGTACAGCTCTTGATGGTGATGCTGGTAGCTGGACTCCCTTGTCCGGCTATAATATTCCGGACTGTGGTCTGGGATGTAATTATTTTGCGAATATTCCTCGCATGGAGGAAATTTCGGATCGATGTAGTTAGAGTCCATCAAATAAGAGCTCATGATCATTAATTTCTGGAGTGGAAAATAATTTTTCTCGCTTTGTCGTTTTTCTGCTCCATAAAGCCCTCCTACTAGCTGGCGACCCCGTAAAGTTACTTTCACCATGTGACATCCCCGGCCAATCACACCCGCCAGCCCAGTCCCCGGATAAGGAACCAAAAGCTTCTGCAAAATGTACCCAAATTGGGGGGGGGGGGGGGGGGGGGGGGGGGGACGCGGCGTGGGAGTGGGAGTGGGTGCGCGGGGAGAGCCGGGGAGCTGCGCTTCGGGGCGAGGTGCTGGGTGCGGGGGTCCCTCAGCGCCCCCTCGGCTGCTGGGAAAGGGGGGGGGGGGGGCGGGGGGTGAGAGGGGGGGCACAGGCACACACACACAATGGGGGACCCCCCCCCCCCTTGGGATTGGGGGGGGAGTGCGGAAGGGGGAGGGTGAATGGGGGTGTTGGGGGACACTGGGCGTCCCCCCGCGGCCCGAGCTGGGAACAGTGACACCCCATACCCCCCCCCCCCCTCGACCTGGGTGGGAGTGAATGTACGTGTGACCCCCCCCTCCCCTCCCAAGAGCTGCACTGACCCTTCCGACCCCCCCAAACTCTACCCTCCGGCAGCCCCCCCCCCCCCCCCAAGGCTGGGGAGGGGATAGGGCAGGTTGGGGACATCCCTCCATCCCCTGCCCACCCCCCCCCCCGCAGCCCAGACCCCCCCCCCCCCCCATCCCAGAGAGGAGAGGGTTAAACACCGTCAGCACCTCTTTTGGGGGGACAGGGGGGGGGTGTCAGTTAAAAAGTAGAGGCGGGTGTACAGATCCAATAGTGACCCTCCCTTAAATCACCGGGGGGGGGGGGGGGGGTGCAGCCCCTCCCTGCCTGCAACCAGCGGCACGGGCAGGGCAAAGCAGGGGCTGCCCCCCCCCCAAAGGCAGGGGGACACCCCCCCCCCCTCCCCAAATTGCCCCCGCCTTGCTCAGCCCCGGCCTTTGGGAGCAAGGAGGGGGGTTGTTTTGTTTTTGTTTTTGTTTTTGTTTTTTTGAGGGGGGGTGGGGGGCAGCACCCTGCTTTTTCCTCAGCCCTGGGTGCTGCAGGTAACGCACCCACGGGGTTCCACGTCCTCGCGTGTGCAGCACCCACGGGTGTGCACATCCCAGGCCGCTTGGCCCTGGCTTTCAGCATTGACCTCCCCACGCTCGAGCTCTGGTATATGTAGAGAGATAAATAAATATCTATTATTTTGGGGGCAAGGCTGGAGGGATGCGTTAAAAATGGCTCCCACCTCCCCGGCGCAGGTCGGGGAGCTGCAAATGGATGTCAACATTTTGGGAGGGTTTTACCTCCCTCAATTAAAGCTTGCTTTTTTTTTTTTTTTTTTTTAATTTTCATTTTTTTATCTCTATCTCGCCCTAAAGAGGGGCAGAGGAGGGAGGTGGGGTATTCCCTCCTTGTGCTTGATAACAATTATAGTCGAAAATCATAGCTTGCAGGGCATTGCCATATTTTACTTGATAACAATAAAAGTGACACATAAAGTTAACTGTTTATGTTTTATTTATTAGACTAAATGTGCCAGCGGTGTCGAAGGCTTTTGGCTGGTTGTTACAGCTTTTTATGGGGTTGTAAAACGCCATAAATCAGTCACTGCGAAATGGTCGGGGCTCTTTGTGCTCTTGGCTGAGAGTTGTGTTTGCGGTGGCTGCTGTTTCTTCTGGAGATGAAAAGTAATAATGGGATTTTATTTTGATTATTATCACCCCCCCACACACCCCAATCATCGCGGTGATTTTGCTTTTTACCTTTTTTTTTTTTTTTCTTTCCTATTATTATTATTATTATTAACAAGCCCTGGCAAACAGCAAACGCCGCTTTCGCACTTTGACTAAACTACCTTTAGGAAATGACATCAGCAGGGTTTGAGGATTTAATTAGGAGCGCTGCAATTAAAGGAAAGCAGAACTTTCCAAGGCTCTGGCATCGCCCATATATTCCCCTAGAGACGAATTTGTGACTGGGAGACGCTCACACAAATTCGAGTCTACAGGGTACATATAGGCGACGGGGAGGGTTGGGGGGGGGGGGGGGGGGGGGGGGGGGCAAAGGGGGGGGCTGAGCCCCCCTCGGGCATCAGCTCCGCATCTAGTTGGGCACTGGGACATGGAATAAGGCGTTTTCTGGCTTTATTTGGCTTGGGGGGAGGAGGGGGGGTATTGGCGGCTGATTTGCAGGGTTTCGCTAATTGCTGGCCCCGTGCACCGGCGGAGCCTCCTCCCTCCTAAAGTTGTAAATCCCGGAATTCCATATAGAAACGCCTATATATATATATATATATACACACACCTATAGAAGGTAAAATCCTTGCTCTTCCCAGAAAGGTTTCGGGGATAAGGAGAGAAGGGGAGGGGGGGGATGAGAGCTGCGAGGTTGGGGGAAAAAAGACATGAATAGAAATGTATTCCGGAACCCAAAACATTGATTTAAATATATCCAATAAATTCCTTTTCTCCAGCAATACTTCATTCTGCCCAAACACCTCAGACTCATGCAGGGCTTTGACATTTATAGTTCAGACTGATGCAACAACTTTATTCCAAGGCTGAGGGAATATTGAATAAAGATGGAGAGTTAATAAAGTAATTTTTACCTACGCACATCCTTTCCCCCCCCCCTCTGAATATATGGTTTTCAATAAGCACCAGCAGAATAAATAAATATCCACAGGTAGTTCTCTTAAGGCTGTGCTGGATGTTTTGTTTTTGGTTGTTTTTTTGTTTGTTTGTTTGTTTTTGTTGGTTTTTTTTTTAAAAAAAAAGGGAAAATAAAGCACGAAACAAAACGGCAGCAATCAAAGCATTAAAAAATTCAGGGCGTGAAGGTCACAAACTGAGCGGCTCTGGACTCTCTCGCTTTCTCAGGGGGGAAACGCAACTTTATTTGCACCGTCTGCCTCCCCCCACCCCCGATTCCTACCCAAAGATCCCTATTTTTGAGGACTCATTTCTCCATCCTCTTTTCTCCACTTCCCTTCATCCCCTCGGTGGGTTTGGGGGGGCTGCCCCCTGATTTCTCACAAGTGGATCAAAAAAAAAAAAAAAAAAGAAAAAAATAAAACCCCCGGATTTCTTACAAATGCACCCAAAAAATCCTATTTTCTCCTTTTTATTGAATATGGATTAATGTTTCCCCCCTTCCCTTTGCTTTTTAACCGGAGTTTAGAGCTGTACCTCTTGCTGAAGTGTTTGGATTTTTTATTTACTTAATTCCGCCCCCCCCCCCTTTTTTTTTTTTTTTTTTTCTCTGTAAAATAAGTCTGCAGGGACGTGTGAAGAATAGTTGTACAAGAATCTGGCTCTTTTGTCTATAAAGCAGCCCTCCCACCGCTCTCCATCCCTCGTCCCCCCACCAGCACAACCGTGTCGAGAAACACTTTGGGAGGGACAAAACCCAGAGAAACGCAGCACCTCGGCAGAGAAAAAAAAAAAAAAAAAAAAAAAAGAAAAAAAAATTAAATCTCATTTTGAGCTTTATTTCCTTTTCCTACCTAGGATGAGGGCTGCGAAATATAGATCTGGTTACCATCGCGGTGACATTTTTAAGTACAAAGCGCCTTTTTGACAGTACTGAAGAAAAATAAGTATGCATTGTCTCTCCGGATTCATTGTGTTGGCTATTACCATACTGACCGTTTGGTAACCTGTACCTCAGCCCATTAGCAATCTGTGCTTTCCAGAAAAAAATGAAGTACCTATCTACTGGGGGTTTGTTATCCCGTGTTTAATAATAATAGGAAAAGCGGGGTAAAAGCTCGCGGTGGATGAACTCTGCCTCCTTCAGATGCGGGAGGTGGGAATCAATTTTGGAGTGGCGTTTTATTCCGAGCTTGTTTTAAGGTGATTATTGCACAGTTACTGGTAGGAGAACTAAAAACCTGGATATATGTTTATTTTTGTGATTATTTCTTTTACTAGTTGGGTTTTCTCTGCCATAGGCAATGACACGTAATTAATTAAATTTTATTTTTTTCCTACCAACTCGAAAGCAGTGAGTGCAAAGAAGACCTTTTGCTTTTTGTCCCTTCCTAACGCAAGTAGACAAGGTCTAATTTATGCAAAGAAATATGCAAATGTTTAATTGATTTTTTCCTTAAATCTGTTGTCAGTAAAAGTAATGAATCGGCCTAAAACGATTTTAATAAGCAAAGCCTGTCACCCAAAGTCCTAGCCTTCACATTTTTCTTTTGAGCCTCTTTCGTCTCAAAGCAACTAATAATGTAAATATTTATCCCTTCATTTTATCGTATTAAAGACGAATCTCTCTTGTTTGCGAAAGACCTACAAAAAATAAAATAAAATATGCAAACCAGTTTCTCCATCTCTCCCTCCCCCCCCTCCCCTTCTCACCCCACCCAGGAATTCAATTTTCTTCAAATCTCGTTGAAAGTGGCTTTTTAAAAAGTGGGCGCATTTTAATATTGGTTAGACAGCGTGACCTGAATTTCACCTCAACTGTTTGACTTGATCCAATAGGTCACTGCCAAGGAGTTATTGATGGGGGAACTCCATTGAAATTTCTCTCCTCACAAATGGCCTTTAGATCTTCTAGCGAGTTCAATAACTAGTTATAATGTAGAAGGGGAAAAATGAAGCCCAGAGGCAAACTAATTTGATGTTTCATTTTTATGCTGGAGAAATTGTTGGTTTTTGTTCCTCTCGCCTCCCGCTCTGCCCCTCTTTGCCTCTCCAAAAGGGGGGGGGGGGCAGTGTGGAAAAAATAAAAATAATCTGGTTTGTGCAAAGCCCCCTCTGAGCTGAGGTTTGTCTGTGCTAGAAATATCTGCTATTTTATTTATATTTTAATTGGCACTGGTGCTTCAGCCCGGGAACTCCTCGGGACTCAGAGAAGAGGGGAGCCCAGCAAGACTAAAACTTGCTGCTTGGTAGGAAGCACACTTTTTATTTCTTCTTCTTCATTTTTCTTCTTTTTTTTTTTTTTTCCTCCCTTTTTTTTTTCTTTTTTTCCTTTCCCCCTTTTTTTTTTTTTTTTTTTTTTTTTTTTTGTTCGGAAAGCTTTTGTTTAAACTAAATCAAAGGCACCAGTAACCAAGTTATACCTCTCTCCTCTCCAACTTGCGCGGTTCAGCAGGCCGGGGCAGAGCCAGCTCTGCTCCCCAGCAGCAAATCAACCTCCTCAAGACCCGCTCGCAACCGGAGCGGAGCAAAAAAACCCCACACTCATTTTATTCCCCGGGTTTTTATTTGTGTGCTGGGTCGCCCTAGTTCATGTGGCCACATCTGGGCCCTTCCCTGGTTTGTTGGGCTTGGGGAGGGTTTTGTCCCTTTTGCTTCCTTCAGATTAATTTTTTTTTAAGCTTAAAATATTTATTTGAATTCCGGGGGAGGGAGGGGGGCAGGGGGATGTTATTGGAGTGGGGGGGTCTGAGAGGCAGAGGAGGACTCAGCCAGAAGATGCTTTTAAGTGATGTATATACAGGAGCTAAGATTTCTCCTTGACTTTTCGTAGACAAAGACGACTTATACTGACCCACCGGATAATTGCTGAACCCTGGGTTAAGTTGAAAAGAAAACATTGGGCTTGTATTGGGGAAAGGGAGTGATTTGGGGGCGGGAGGGGGGAAGTGAAAGTTGCAGGAGAAAGTGTCCAGGGGCTGCGGTGAGCCCATTAGCAGATCTATAGATGTTATTGTATGGGATGGAAACATATACAAACTTGAGGCTGATCCCTCTTGGAGAGAGCTTCTGCTTGAGTGGTACTTACTGCTCTCATCCTGTGAAAATCTTCCTCCGGGATGACAATATTAATAATTAACATCATTTCCCCCCCACCCCCAGCCTCCTCCCCCAGACCCCCTCGGGTTGCAAATCCACTTCTAGGCTCCATAATCCTCAATCCTTCCTTGCTGGTTTGGGCCGGGGAGGAGGAGGTGGAAAAAGTTTCTGTGTGGGGACAAAGGACAAAAATTACAGGGTTTTTTCCCCCCAAAGTTAATCCAGCCCCAGATGGGGGGTTATACCCGGAAATCTGGGGCGGGGGGGGGCCCTGACCCGCTGTTGCTGCAGAGGCAACGTGACCGAGGTGGCTCAGCCTTCTGTCGCAGGGATGCGGAGCCCCTGTCCTGGCATCAAAATGGGGTGAAAAGGTATAAATTAAGCGAAAACTCCCTCTTTTCGGTGCATTTTGAGTCCTCCCAAAGGAAGACGAAGCCCTGTTTTTACCAAGCTGCGCCCATCCCTTTTTAACACCCTTTGCAATTAAAAATCAATCCGGGGCGGGGGTGTTGCCTCCGGGGCCGCCACCCAGCACTTTTTAAAGCAAAAAAGCGGCCCAAACCCATGCAGAAACCTCTATATTTTTTTCCATCCTGGTGTTCAAATGGCCGCGTTGCTCTGAGCAAACCCAGAGACACCCCAGCCCCCGCCGAGGCACCTTGGAGGCTGCTCAAAGCTCGGATCAATACCCCGCTGGTAATAAAATCCTTGGGTATCCCTTCTTCTGGAGGCAGGTCAATGGAAAGCGGGGTGAGGAGGGATGGAGAGGCGGAGGACACGCGTGGGGAGTGACATGGGTGGATGTGGGGGGGGGGGATTCCTGCCCCTGGGGGGCCAGGCAGCATCACATGGAGGGCAGATCCCCAGCCTCGCCGCCAGCTGCAGCTGGGGAAGTGCTGGGATGAAGGGCAGGATGATTTAAAGTCCCGGTTTTATCGCCTTTCGAGCCGTGTTTTAAACTCTCCCGATGTGTAAACACGCTCTTTAAACCCGACACGACCCAGATGCGCGCAGCTCCGCGCCCATGTGCGCACCCCCAGCCCTGACAGCTCGCAGAGGAATTGGGGATTTCCCAGGGGTAACTCGCCCCCCCCCCCCCCCCCGGGGGCGAGGGATGGGGCGGGATGTCCCCTCCGCACCCACAGCCTGGGGAACCGCTTCGCCGAACCACCACATGTATTTACATCTTAGTAATAATTACAATAATAATAATAACACCCCGGGAAGGCGACGCGGACACCCTGGAGCCCGGGAGACCCTTGTTAGGATGGGAAACAAGGGATTTAACGCTAGGAAAGGCGCTCCCCGCTCCCTTTAATGTTTATTTATTTTTTTTCACTAGGGTACTTTCAGTTTAATCTTTCGCAGTGCAATAAACTATTATCTTAGTTAATCCCCAAGGCGAATCCATCAAAACCTTTTAATAAAACGTTTCGTGGCTTCCGCGGGGGCCTCCAGCAACAGGGGCTGAGGAAGGGCGAGCTCGGGGGGGGGGGAATGGGGGAGGGAGGGGTCCCTAAAATTTCCTGCTAGTAAAATAGGGGGAGAAGGTCCCCCCCTTGGCGGGGCCATTAGGATTCCGGCGGCATGGGGAGCTGCGGGAGCCATCACTCACGGCCCCGGGAGCAAAGGGAGCCGGGCTGGAACAAGAGGAGCAGCAGGGATGATATAGAGAAGCAGGCCGCCAGCATCAATCCCGACCTGATAAGGATTCGGCTGCTTCCTTGAAGGAAAAAAAAAAAAAAAAAAAAAAAAAAAAAAAGAAGAAAATAAAATAAAAAAAAAAAAAAAGGAAGAAAAAAAGGAAGGAAAGAAAAAAAAAAAGAAGTAAAATTAAAAAAAAAATCATGGCCCACTTGCCTGGGCTGTAGAGGTTTTTTGGGAAAAATTGTCTTATCCCAACCCTAAAGGTGCCTCCAGTCCTTTAGGTTTGCTGGGAAAACTGAGCTGATTTTTTTTGAGGGCGCAAAAAAGGGAAAAGAAGGAGAAAGCAGCCCAGAGGACACGGTGAGGGTCGCTGTGAGGACCAGCCTACAAGGGGCTGTGCAAACCGCAGCTCCCCAAAAGCTTCTTTTAAGCCCCAGATCTGCCCCAAAACGTCGCGCTTGGGGTTTAAGGGAAGCATGAGGCGTTCGTGCGGCACGCTGAAAGCCTCCCATAAAATATAGGTTTGTTCATACTCCACTTCTCCCCTTACACATGACCCAGTCGCTCCAGCCCCAGCCTATTTTTTAAAGCTTTCTATTTCGCCACGATATTATAGAGAATTAATTTCGACAAGAGCCAGGTACGGAAGAGGAGCAGACACAGATGTAAAGTGTCAGCTTCAGTCTGCAGGTAAATATTTCCCCCCTTTCCCAACACGAAAAAGGGCTTTATTCTGCCTCGGAAAGGAGGCAAAGAAAAATAGCAGGAAAGAGGGATTTTCGGTTGCACAGGACACATGTGGAAACGCACAAGCCCACGCACCCAAGTGGCCTTTCTTCCCCCCAGATTTTCCCCCCCCCATGTGCTCCAGAGAGAGAATAAACCCCCCAAGGAGGAAAAGGAGAGGGAGGATGCTCAGCACCCCCTCCCAGCCCTCACTGCTCCCCCCAAAATCTCTCGCAGCGGCCGGGGGGTGGGTGGGGGTGTGTGTGCGCGCACCGAGGTGGCTCTTTTTGGGGGGGGGGGATTTGCTTGCCCAAATTTGAGGGCTATTTTGGGGGAAGTGAGCTGTTCTGCTGGATGCTGGATCCCCGTGAAGGGTGCGGAGGAGAGGAGCGGGGGGCGGACAGAGCGGGGGGGGGGGGCGACACACACAAGCTACCTCGTTATTAATTATAGAAACTCATCAAGCTCAGCCCGTAAACCCCCTAATATGGGCTCAAACCCCCCTAATGTGGGTCCGTGTCGTCGTCCCCCCCGCGCCCGGAGGAGAGGAGGGTTTGAGCTTTGCAGAAGCTGTGTGTGTCCCCCCCCAAGGCTGTGTGTCCCCCCCCCAGCTGTGTGTCCCCCCCCCCGCAAGGTTCACACCGAGGACGAATCTGCTGGAGGGTCAGAGAGGGGGGTGAGGGGAAAATGCTCTAAAAATAAACACAGGAATGAGTGAATGGGGAGAAATAGGGGTGGAAAAATGTCCCAGATGCCGGGTTTTGCCAAGGGGCTTCTCGGGCTTTTGGGGGGAATTCCAGTGAGGTGTCACAGGTTTGGGGTGGAAAAGGATAGTTTGGGGGGTGAGGCGGGGGTGGAAGATAAGAGGAGAAGAAAGAAGAACGAGATAGAGAATGAGAGATAAATATGGAAATGAGATGGAGAGAAAGGGAGAGACATGGGGAAAGAGGAAGAAAGAAGGAAGGAAGAGGAAGAAAGAAAGAAGGAAAGAAGAAAAAATAAAAGAAGGAAGGTGGGAAGGAGGGAAGGAAAAGGAAGGAAGGAAGGAAGGAAGGAAGGAAGGAAGGAAGGAAGGAAGGAAGGAAGGAAGGAAGGAAGGAAGGAAGGAAGGAAGGAAGGAAGGAAGGAAGGAAGGAAGGAAGGAAGGAAGGAAGGAAGGAAGGAAGGAAGGAAGGAAGGAAGGAAGGAAGGAAGGAAGGAAGGAAGGAAGGAAGGAAGGAAGGAAGGAAGGAAGGAAGGAAGGAAGGAAGGAAGGAAGGAAGGAAGGAAGGAAGGAAGGAAGGAAGGAAGGAAGGAAGGAAGGAAGGAAGGAAGGAAGGAAGGAAGGAAGGAAGGAAGGAAGGAAGGAAGGAAGGAAGGAAGGAAGGAAGGAAGGAAGGAAGGAAGGAAGGAAGGAAGGAAGGAAGGAAGGAAGGAAGGAAGGAAGGAAGGAAGGAAGGAAGGAAGGAAGGAAGGAAGGAAGGAAGGAAGGAAGGAAGGAAGGAAGGAAGGAAGGAAGGAAGGAAGGAAGGAAGGAAGGAAGGAAGGAAGGAAGGAAGGAAGGAAGGAGGGAAAAGGAAGAAAAGGGGGAAAAAGAAGAAAAGGGGGGGAAAGGAAGAAAAGGGGGGAAAAGGAAGAAAAGGGGGAAAAGGAAGAAAAGGGGGGAAAAGGAAGAAAAGAGGAAGAAAAGCAGAATAAATGAAATCAGGGATGGATCGAGGTGTATTCGCCAACACCCCGAGTCTGGCAGAAGAGATCCCCGGCGTGGCTTGCCGGGGTTTTGGGGGGCGGGCGGGTCAGGGCTGTCCCAGCAATGCCACCCCAACCCCCCAGCCCTCCTGCCCCCCCCCAGCCGGCCGGGAGCCGGGGCCGGAGCGGAGGCACCGCAGCAGCAGGGGGGCGGGGGGCGGGGGCAGCCGGTGTCTTGAAAACAACATTTCAAAAATAATAAAAAAATCAGTATTACATGCTGCTGACTCCCTCCAAGTTGTATTTATTTTTCCTAAGCCTACAGGAAATAAAGGTGGTTTTTTTCTTTTTCTTTCTTTCTTTTTTTTTTTTTTTTTTTTTTTCCAAGCAGGGTGGGCAGCAGCTCCTCTGCCCCAAACTCCAGCAAACTCCCAAATCCCGCCCTGGACGCGAATAAATACCAGAGGTCAACAGTAGCCGCTCTCCCTCCCCCGGTGATTATTTTACTACTGAGAGGGAATCAGAGGAATCTGCTAAGTGCCAAGAAAACATTTAAATATATCTGTGTCTGTTTACATAAGTGTGCGTGTCTGTGTGCACACACGGGCACAGCCCGAGCTCTGCAGCCCCCCAGCCGCCTATGGACTGCACGTATAGATCTCCATACTGATCCATGCACAGCAGCCCGCTCTCTATAGCTGTGTATAACATAAAGCTGCACATAGACACAGCGCAAGCAGGAAGAAAAGGACGAATAAATTGTATATAGGCGAAAATAAAGGTGGGGTTTATTTCACGTCTGGCCAAATCATGTTGCTTTGACCGTTTTTCCTGTAAGAAGGAGAAAAGAGTTGGGATAAAGAGATATAAAGGATGTGTCTGGAGCGAAAGTAATTGGTGTGTTTATTTTCTTTCGTCCTTTCCTTCCTAAAAGCAGGGAAAGTGGATGGGGAGGATGGATATTCCAAGTCCCTGCTGGGAAAAGGGGTCGTGTCTGCCAGGCAAGAGAAAAATGACAAATAAACCTCTCCCCCCCAAAAAAAGGAGGGGGGAAAAAATATAAATCGATAAGTCGGGATTCAACTCTTGACCGGGAAAACCCAGATCAAAACATCATTTGATAGAAACGCGCTTTGAGGAGCGGATAATAAATCAATAAAATCAATCCATCAATAGGATGTGCGGGGACAGGCGGGCTGCGCCGCGCGGTGCTGGGGAGCGCCAGCGGAAAATGGAAGATGATGGTTCGAAACTCTTCCTCACCTCGGGGCGGGGGAAAAACCCCAGATGATGGGATGGAAACATCGGGCCGCACCTATTCCAGCCGGATTTCCTCCAGCCCCTCATCCATCCACCCTCCAACAACCTTTTTTTTTTTTTTTTTTTTTCCCCAGCACCGAGCTGGATGAGAGGAAATTATATTCCCCAGAGTCATTCTCCGGAGTTTATTTTTTAATTTCTCCTGTCCAATTATGCAGAAAATTATCTTTCTTGTTACTAGAAAGGGAGATTTCTTATGAACACTGTATTTCTTTTAATCCCGTAATTCACACAACAGACGACTGGAAGCTCTCCCGGTCGCATATGCAAATGTATCTAAACTCAAATTAAATTATATTTAAGAGAAAATCCAAAATATCCGGAAGAAATATCTCCAGCCCGGCATTTATTTTTAATGACACCTCCCCCCATCCATCACCGAGAGGAAGAGAAATGAGAGGTCGCAGGGGAAAGAAAGACCCGAGTTTCACGTCGGACACCAAAAACTTTCTCCTTCCTCCCTAAATCCGGGACCTTCCCGTGTTTTTGACACAGCCAGCCTCTACACGCGTGGGAGAGCACCCCCTTTTACCCCCGAAAAGCTCTGGGGGTCCCTGGTGAAGCTGGGGGTTCCGCTCCCCCCGAATCCCCCTCTTCCCTTTGAATACTTCCAGGTTTTGAGCGACTGTGTGTTATCGCAGAAACACGTTTTTTAAACGAGCCCCGCGAGGACTCTCCGTGGGGTTTGGGGTGATGGGGGGGGGCGGATCAGGGGGCTCCAGGGTCCCCCCCAGCCCCCGCGTGTTCCCAGCTCCCCTGTGCTTGGAGCTGCCCGATTTTTTTGGCACCGTTTTTGTTTTTTTTTTTTCTAGCACCTTTCCCCGCTAAATAAAGGGAATAATTCGAATTTTTAACATTTTTCCCTTCTCCAAGCCCGCAGCGCACAGCCAGGCAAGGGCAGGACCTGCATCGTCCCGGGGGGGGGTTGTGCCAGAAAAGGATGCTGAGACCCCCGGGGGCCCCCCCCCAGAGAACCCTGAGCTGGGGACGGCGGCCTTGTCCCACACCCGTGGGGACAACTCGCCGCTCGTGGAGGGGGGGGGGGGCGTGTAAAGAAAATATTGATTATTTCTGGTGTTATTTTTTGATATATCCTCGGAGGGGGTGTGCTCAGGGCACGCCCACCCCAGCGATGGAGCCCTATAGAGCCCTATAGAGCCCCATTGCTGCTTAGGGCTCAGGTAGATGGATCTACCGGGGGGGGGGGAAAGGGGGGGACCCACCTTCCCAGTGGGATTGGGGGAAAAATTAATCTTCAGCTTCATGACGGAAACTAAAACCCGGCCCCCCCCCCCCCCCCCCCCCCAAATAGCACTCTTTTATGCCACTGGTCTGTGCAGCTTCTGGCCTTGGTGTCAAAATGGGGGGGGCAAAAAGGGGGCGGCGGGGGATGGAGGGGCTCCCAAAGCCTCTGCAGAAAAGCAACCCTGCTACCCCCCCCCCCCCCCCAAATCGCCAAAACCCACCCTCTGACTTCATCAAGACCCTCTGGGACAGAGAAACGCTCCCCCCCGGAGGACTCAGCCCCCCCGGGACACCCCCAAATGAGGGTCGCCGGCTAAGGCACATGGAGAAGGGGCTTACACCCCCCCTCCCCAGATACCCCAAAAGGATCACAGGACCCAGGGGCTGCCCCAGGGCTGCTCCCTGCATCTTTTTGGGGTGGGGGCGGCTTGAGCCACCCCAGGGCTCTGGAGATTCAAAAATTGGGGGGGTCCTCAAGTGTGTTGTCATGTCCCTGCCTCTCAGTCCATCCTTTCCCCAAAGACTGAGTCTGCGGGGCGGGGGGGGGGCACCCCGAGCAACCTGGGGTGGGGGGCAGCCCCGTCCCCCCTCTCTGGCTGAGAGCAGCAGCCCCTGGGGTGCAGGGGGTGGGGTTCGACTCTGGCTGCAAGGCGGGGGGGGGGGTCCCCATCCCTGCAAGGGAGCTGTTGGGATAGGCTTAGCACCCACAGAGCCCCCCCCCCAGCACCCCCCGAGCCCCCCTCAGGACTCACAGAGCCCCTCCCAGCACCCACAGAATCCCCCCCAGCACCTTCAGAGACCCCCAGCACCCACAGAACCCCCACAGACCCCCACCCCAGCACCCTCAGAGCCCCCCCAGCACCCACGGGAAAGGTTGCCCACGTGGCTCGTGGATGCTTGTGTGTGTGTGTGTGTGTGTGCACGTGTGCGTGGGCACACGCATGAGCGTGGCTTCGCCCGCCTGCGTGCGTGCTGGCATGGGGGTGCGTGTGCGTGTGCGTGCACGCCTGCCCGTGCACACACACGTGGGCGTGCGCTCGCCCTTGCCCACGTGAGCATGCGCCCGCGGGTGTGCTTGTGCGTGGGTGTGCACACACGTGTGTCCCCCCCCCCACGAGTGGGAACCCCCCCTCCAGACACCGTGGGAACCTGGGGCCTCTGCTCCCTGCGCTGCCCCCCCCCGAGGATGTGCCCCCCTAAATGAGTAACACCAGGATGGGGCCCTGGGGGGGGGGGTGGCCACAAAGCTGAGCATCTCCTCCCCCCCCCCAACAACAGGGGGGGCCACTACCTGCAAGGGGTTGGGGAGGGGGTGTCCTATTGTTTTCCGTGGGACGTGCTCCTCGTGGGAGACACCCCGTGGTGGGGAGGAGGGGATGAGGCCCCCTCTCCGTCCCCCCCCCCCCGGTTCCCAGAGGGTTGCCCCCCTTTCCCTATTCTCCCCCAGCGCCCCGGCGTCCCCGGGAGGGGCTCCTCCAGCCGCCACGCAGACCCACCAAATGACCCTTCACCCACGCGTGACACCCCCCCACACACACACACTTCACCAAACATCCTCCGCAAGGCAGCGGGGGAGGGAGTTTGTCAGTCCACCCTCTTCCCAGAGCCTCTTCCCCTCTGCGTGGGCTCCCCCCCACGCGTGCCGTGGGGCCGCACACGAAGCGACCCTCCCTCCGCACACCTGCCCGGGCCCCGCCCGCCCCCCCCCGCCCCGCGCATGCCCTTCCCACCGCCGCTTCCTCCGCGCTCCTTAAAATATTTCTACATCCACCCCCCCTCCCTTTTTTTTTTTTTTTTTTTGTTTGTTTGTTTGTAATTTCTTCCCCTTTCCCCTCCTCTCTTTGCAAAGTCCAACTTCCCCCCGCCCCAAACACAAGTAAATTCCACCTCCCCAAACTCAGGGTTGAAACTTAGGGATGTGCACAACCCACCTTTGGGCTGTACGGAGGGGGGGGGGGTGGGTGCGGCTGACGGGGCTGGGGGGGGGGTTGCCGGCCAAACCAGTAACATAGAGACCTTCTTTGGCCTTATCTCCTCTCCAGCAGCCCTCGGGCGGGGGGGGTGTGTGTGGAAGGGGGGGGAGCTGAGATTCCTGCCAGATAAGATCCTTCTCTGCAACTCGCCCCTTTGCAAAACTCACATTCCAGCTCAGCGCCCCCCTCTCCCCCCCCCGCCCCCCCGCAACACGTCGCCCACCCCCTTTTCCCACGCAAGGCAGGGAATTTTTAAAACGCTTCACTATTCCTAGAGACGTAAAAAAAATTAAAAAAAAAAATAGAAATGAAAAAAAAAAAAAAAAAGGAAATAACTAAAACGCATGGAAAAAAGGGGAGGAGGGAAAAAAAAAAAAAAAAAAAAAAAAAAAAGAGACTTAAGAAGAAGGAAAAACTTACTGGGGTGGCCGGGGAGATGCTGGTCCGGGAGCCCCGCAGCCGCCGCGCTCCGCACTAAGCGCCTTGTCCCACTGTCCCAGCATTAAACAGCTCTAGCAGCTGCGATGGTGGACAGTTAAGATTATATATGATGTAAATATATTGTGGGTTTGTCAGCTCCCCCAAACCATAAAACTTAGTTTAATGACATCACGTGCTCCCTGAGAGCCATTCAGGGCTTTTGCTTAGGGCCATCCACATAAATAACCTTCAAAAGTTTTAAACTACTAAATTCACATAGAAGCCATGAGTATTTCTGCTAATGTTCTCATGTTCTCGGTGAAACTAAAAGAGCTTTGCTTTTTTTTAAAAAAAAAAAAAAAAAATCCATACCAAAAAGTCCTGGATTTCTATATATATATATAAAAAAAAAAAAAAAAAGGAACTTTGTTTGTTGTTTTTGGGCCATTTTAAGTTCTCACGGGGTTGACACGGATGACGGGGCAAGGTAAGTCCTTTTCTATTTCCTTCTTGAGTCTTTGGGAAGGGATTGAGCAGCCGAGAGGGGAAATAAAAAGGCAAATCTCCTCCAGACTGCACCAGCAACAACATCCACCAAACACCCACCAGCCCCCAGAAAAATGTCCCTTAAAAGAAGAGAGGGATGAGGGGTGCAGAGAGCCCCCCCCGCCCCCCCTCTGCCCCCTCCCCGGGCCAGGAGAAGCCAATAATTAATCATAAGTAGCCGCACTCCACTCCGCAGGGTGGAAATGCGAAAGTTTTAAATTTAAAGTGGCTTTTGGGGGGGTGTTTTGGGGTGTTTTGGTTTTTTTTTTTTTTTTTTTCCTCTGCTCTCGTAGATAAAACACGCGTGGTCTGGGAGCTGGTTAACCCTTGCCTTAACAAACCCAAGCTGCTTTGACAGCTTCCCGGTTAAAAAGGAGAGGAAAAAGGTGTTGTTAGTGTGCGAAATGTAATCAGAATAAAAAATAATAACCCAGAGACGCTGCAATAATACCGGTGAGAGTGAGGGGAAGACATTGCTTAAGAGAAAATTGAACGGAATAACGAGCAATTACCAGTACACGCCAAGAGGGTTTTGTGCCTGAACAACCAGTCAATAGATTTACACAGCATGGGGAAAAAATAAAAACCGGAAAAAAAAAAAAAAAAAAAAAAAAAGAAAAGAAAGAGAGATAATTGCAATCGCTACTGAGCCCTCCCAGCCTCCCTGAAATCACCCCAGGCCCCAGGAGTGGGGGAGCCACTCTTATATAGGCAGCAAATAAATGTGCGAGAGAGAGCCTCGCTTGGCTTTGCAGTATTTCACTCCAAACCGACGGGAAAATGACAGTCGAGACGGAAAAAAAAAAAAAAAAAAAAAGAAAAAAAAAAAAGGATTTTTATATCCACTGGCTGTTAAACGACAGTAAAATTAAATATCTGTGCAGCTCACAACTCGCCAACTAACCAGAACCCAACATCCACGAATAACAACCATCAACTAAAATAATAAGAATTAAAATCAAAGCCCTCGGAGATGAGGAGATGCCCCATTTGAGCACGCTGTGCTAATTGTACCCCTAAAGGCAGCCGGAGCCGCTGCTGGAAGAAACTTTTGTTTTGCAGGTTCAGGAAATTGTTCCGTTGTTTCCCATGTGTAAAGGAAATCCTATAAAGTTTTATGGAGCTTATTGGCTTCTCCCAGCATTTGTTTTCGCCTGTAAATAGCTGGCAAGACACAGGAGGAGTCCCCCTGCGTGTGCGTGGCTGGGTGCACAGCGGAGCCATCTGCCTGGGAAAATATAGGTTGAGCTCTATGCAAATATGCCGGCGCACGTATAGACGCTGTATACGCACCTCTCGGCGGTGCACGAGTGGGTTTGGAGGGGAGGGGAAGGGGGGGGGGGGGGAGGGTTGCACCCACCCTACGCCTCCGTGGGTGGAAAGCACGTGGGGGAGGCGCGGGTAGACCCGCCACGAAGGGGTTTCGCAGCCCCGCGCCTACGCCATATGGGCTGTAGGTATGGAGGAGTCCATATGGACTGAAGTGTCAGCCTCCGGGATGTATGGACGCCCTATGGAAGGAGCGTTTCCACCCCAGGAGCAGAGCCCATGTGTTCCGCATTAGGCCCCTCCACCTTAGCAGAGACAGAAAATAACAGATATTTTTTAAAAATTAAAAAAAAAAAATATATATATATAAAGCCAAGAAGGGGGGTGCAGCACCCTCCTCCCCCCAGGGGCTGCTCTCCTTGCGGGGGGGGTGTTCAGTAGGGCCTGGAGCCCCCCACCTCCCCAGACAGCCCCCCCCTCCCGCTCCCCCATCCCAGTCACCTCCAGTCAGGCACTGGGACCTCCTTCCCGCGTCCAGGTGCCGCCCGACCTGCAGCAAGAGGCAGCGGCTGCGAGATTTTGGGGCAAAATCATTTTATCCCGAGTATACATTGGGGAGAGAAGAGGGGGGAGGAGAGAGAAACAGAGAGAGAAGGTAATTTTAATCCGATATTCCTATTAAAATGCCATCTGCCAGGCGAGGACACCAGCCTGGAATGAAAAGCCTGAGAGAAATCAAGAAAGATAAAGAAGTCCGAGCTGGGACAGGGAGCAGCTCACCTTCCGCAGGGCCCAGCCAGCACTTAATCACCAAATTTAAAAAAACAAACAAACAAACAAACAACTTCCCCCCCCCCCCCCCCTTGCCCATGCTCTAGGATATCGGAAAAGCAGCACGTACCTTTACCAGGGTGGGGGGAGAAGGATGCTCTAAGCTAAAGCATCCTTCCCTCCCTCCTGAAACCTGCTGTTTTTTAAAAAATAAATTATTATATATATATATAAAAATCAATACTTTGCCGAAGTAGCAGAGGAGCAGAAAGCTGTTCCAAGGCGGGGAAAGAGCACAGAAATATCTGCCCGGCGCGCCAACTTTTGGATTATTTACTGTTTATTCCATATGACAAAATAGAAGTTTCATCGCCTTTTTGCAGACGAAACGACAACTAATAAATATACGGAGTACATCATTGGGGGGGGGGGGAATAAAAGGAGTTACTGCATTGGACTGAATTTAGACAGAGATGTACAAATTGGGGTGCGCCTTGGCTTTTTTTAATATATATCTTAGCATTTAGCAAATCTACATTAATTACGCAACAAATAAATACACAATAATATTAAGTCCAGAGGTTATTTCTCCCTCCCCGCCCCCCCCCCCCCCCCCCTCCATGCTGCACTTTCCTGCCCGGAGATTTCGGAGGATCCGCACAACCCGGTGTCGTTCCCCCCCCCCCCCCCCGTCCCCCCCTCACCCAGTCTATGCATTTCTTTTATATGCAAATAATAATAAAATGATGCCATCCGAGTCCCAACGAAAACGCGCAAACACACACCAGGGACCCCCCCCGGCTCCTCTCCGGGGTTTTTTAAGTGGATTTTGGGGGTTTCCGAGCCCCAGCGAGGGGCAATATTTTTATTTCCGACTCGGGAGAGCCAAAGCGGAGGTGCCAGAGCATCTTTCCTGGGCAATTCCCAGCAAACCAGAGCAGCGATTCCCTCCTCCTGTCAGGCTGGGACTTCACAAAACTTACTGGGTTTGGTGGTTTGGCTTTTTTTTTTTTTTTTTTTTCCTCTCCTTTTTTCTCTTCTTCACCAGCCCTTTTTTTTTTTCTGTCCATTTTTCCTACGAATACTACGATTTTTAGAGCTGAGAGGACACCACCCAGACAACCTGCGGATTTTTTTTTTTTAAGATTTTCTGGTGTTTTTTTGTTTCTCGGTGATTTTTTCCCCCAAAGAGCGCACAGGTTAGGACACTTAGTAACAACCTAAAGAGCGATACACTAAATTTTTGCATGAAGCTAACAGCAGGGTTCTGGTTTTTTTTTTTTTTTTGCATACTAATAAGAGCTCTCCTTTGTCTGAGGGATTTGTGAGGGTACGGACCAGAGTCCATCCAGCAGCTCCCTCCCTCCCCACCCCAAAATCAAAGTTTCCTCAAGGTAGCTTCCACCAGAAGTGACGGAAAAGAAAAAAAAAAAAAAAACAACAACAACCAAAAAAAAAAAAAAAAAGCAGGGGACACCCCCCCCTCCCCATCTCCTGCAATCCCACCTAAAGAGCCTCTTTGCTTTTCAACTTGGAATCTTTCTTCCACTTCATCCTCCGGTTTTGAAACCAGATTTTGATTTGTCTCTCGTTCAGGCAGAGGTTGTTGGCGATCTCAATGCGCCTCCGCCGGGTCAGGTATCTGTTAAAATGAAATTCTTTCTCTAGTTCCAGAGTTTGGTAGCGGGTGTAGCTGGTGCGGGAGCGTTTACCATCCGTTTCTGGGGAAAACAAAACAAAACAAAACAAAACAACAAAAAAAAAAAAAAAAAAAAGGGAAGACACCGCATGACAAGCCAAAGCAATTCTGGATGGATTTAAAAATTTTATTATTTTGTTTGTTTGTTTTTAATGATAAAACCCGGTTACAAATCTAGAATATACAGAAGTTTGCTGGGGCTGTGGGCACGCAGGGAGGGAAGTAGCCTGAAATCCTTCATTCCCCAACACCTTCAGCCCCCCAGGTCCCCCCCTTTCCTTTCTAAAGCCCAGATCAAACGCATGTAGATGAGCCAGAAGTGAACCTGCTTCCTCTCGGACAATAAGGAAGTGTACAAAGGAGGGAAATATCTTTTCTTGGGGATCTTGTCTCTTCCCCCCACCGCCCTTTAGCCCTGGGAAGGTGGAGGGGGAAAAAATCTCTCCACGCTTTCCCTCCACCTTGGCTTCTGGTGTCTTTTTTTTTTTTTTTTTAAAGCTCACCCTCAAAGAACATGTGTATTTCAAGTTATTTTTAACCCCCCCCTCCCAAAAAAATGGAATATTGCCTTTTATACACGTTTTGTTTCTATGATCCAATTATGCTGTCATAAATTTGGGCGTATATAGCCTCTAAGCCTTTTAGTGGACAGTTTTACGAGCAATTGATGCCTTAGTCGTAAAATTTACGACCTCAGGTTTTTTATTATTTGCCCCGTATGGCCTATAAAAACCCAAGGCAAAAAAAAATCCTGTGAAACAAAAATCAAGAAGTGAAAGTTTTACCATGGCTCATGTGTAGTTTGGTCATCCAGGGGTAAATTTGTGGAGGTTGTTGCTGCTGCAGTTGTGGTCCTCCTTGTTGTGCTGTTTGCACGGGCTCAGCTTTGATTTCACCCGAGCTCTTAGATCTCTCCTCCAGCGTCGTGTTAGCACTCTTCTGACTGTAAATCCCGGGATTTAGGGATGCTTGCTCCTCTCTGGCTAAAGGATGCCCTGAAGAGCCCATGACCGTGCAGGAAGGTCGCTCGGGGTTAGCTCGGGGGGTTGCAGACATGTCCAAGCCGCTCAGGGAGGTGGCAGCCCCGGAGGAGGGGAGTGTGATGCTTAGATCCAAGCCACTGTAGCGGTACCTGGGGGACTGAACCTCAGGCACACTTCCATAATTTCCATAACTTTGCATGGCATAGGCAGGAACGGGGGGACTTTGCTTATAAAACGAATTGGCGACGTAAGAACTCATGGCGGAGGAGGGGAGGAAGAAAAATAAAAAAAGGGGGGGAAAAAAGAAAATTTGGGGAGGGGGGATTTTTTCCCCTCTTTTTTCCCCTCTTTTTTTTCCTCTTTTTTTTTTTCTTCTTTTTTTCCTTTTTTTTTTTCCTTTTTTCTTCTTTTTTTTCCCCTCTTTTTTCCCCCTTTTTCTCTCTTTCTCTCTCCTTTTTTTTTTTTTTCTTTTTTTTTTTTTTTTTTTTCAACCGCTTTGATTAGGGTGATTTGTGGCCCTTTGAAGTTCAGGGGTGGGGGGGCGCGTTTTGTTCCTCCTAAAGTGCAGAATTTATAGGTGGGGGATTCTTCTTTCTTTTTCCCCCTATACGCGCTGCCCAAATATGGGATATTTAAGTGGCGTCACGTGACGGCGCCGGCCACTCATCAATTTGCCTTGATGACCCCGGGGCGGGTTATTGATGGGCGCCCGCGGAAGGCGCCGGGGGTGCGCGGGGGAGCGCGGGCGGAGCGCGCCGCGGGACGGCAGCGGCACCTAGCGCTGCTCCGCGGCACCGCACCGCCGCTCCGCGCCCCCCCGCGCACCGCCCCGCGGAAGGGGCTGCTGGAAGGGACGGGGGGGGGGGCGGAGGAGGGGGAGGGGGGGGATGCCAGCGCGCAAGCTGCGTCCGAGCTCCCTCCGCGCAGCGCTCCGCGATTTTCAAACAAAGTTTTTCTTTCTGTTTTTTTTTTTTTTTTTCCTTTTTATTCTTACGCGCAGTTTTGCACGCTTTATGTCTTCTGGCCCAAAATCGCAGCTGCGCGGGTGGTGGTGGGGAGAAACCTGGTTTCCTTTTTTCTCTTTTCGGTGGGTGCAAGCAGGAGGGGTAGCTCGCAGCGGCGCGTTACCTCCGCCGCATTTTGAATTTCTTTTTGGAATTCCACGAAGCGCTACCGCCTTGGTGGAAGGCGGCACATTCCCCGCGTTGTTCTCCGAGGTTTTGGGGAGCGGTGGCGGTCGGGGAAGCTCCTGAGATCTCTCCTCGCATAGAAGCTCCTCCGATGCGCCAAAGTTTACATTCCTGTTACCTTTCTCCCCCCCCCCGCCCCAACCCCCCAACCCCGCGCAATTTATTGCTGGCAGAAGCCTGGATCTTCCTTGTCTGGAGAAACCAGCCCCTCTCTTCAAAGGGCACGGCGAAGGGGAAATAAATACCTTCAAATCTGAATTTCCAGCCCTCCCTCCTGCTCCGGAGCAGGGCGGAGGGGGGGTGCGGGGGGAGACGGGCAGCTCCGAGCCCCCCCAGCCCGCTCCGGGCTTTGACTCGCAGACCTGAGCACGTTTTCTTTTTATTCCGTCTCCATTCAACAATGCCTTGAACGTGCCGGGTGTTACATATCGCCTTCCTCCTCTCTATAGGCGCTGAATTATATATGTGTGGTTGTGGATATATGTTTGGGTTTGGGTTTTTTGGTTTGTTTGTTTGGGTTTTTTTCCTTTTTTTTTTTTTTTTTTTTCTTTTTTTTGGAAATTCAAACTGATTTACACCCAGGGAGCCTCCTGCTCCCCGGCCAGGTCGTTGCCCTCTTGCAAAACGCTCTTGGCTTTTGCTTCTTGGTGCTGTTTGCTTCTTTTCTTTCCTTTTAAGAGAGATTTTTTTTTTTTTTTTTTCGTTTTCCCTGCGCCTTGCAAAAATCGCCTGCACATTCCAGGCTGGAGACGAGCAAACGATGGGCTGAAAAAACTCCCCAGGCTGCTATTTTTTTTTTTCCCCCTTTTTTTCTTTTCCTGGTTATGGTCATTTAACACCAAATCCTCGTTGTTTCATTAAAAAACTTGAAGGGGACTGAGCTGTTTCCAGGGAAATATCATCCCTGGCTAAGTGCTACCTACTGAACTGCCCAGCAAATATTAGAGCAGTGACAAAGAGGCGAGAAAAATGCAGGTTTTTTTATCCAGCCTTCGCAATGGTTTATCCGAGCCTGCGATCCACAGCAGCAGGGTTTGTTTCCCAGCGTTATATCCACAATTTCCGTTCTCCTAAGGATGAGTTTCTGGATAAAAGTGACTCTCCCCCCTCCCTGGAAAGGTTTAGTGGGTCGAAATAAGTCGGGGGGGGGGGGGGGAAGTGGGTCCTTCCGCAGAGCTGGGTGATTCTCAGCTGTGTAGAGCTCAAATTAAATCAAAATAATAAAAAAGAAGCAGCAGAACCTTTGACCTGGTATTTGACTGAGGAGGGTGCAATAAGAAATATATACTGTTTTGAACTTTGGAAATCCATTTTTAATCATGAAGCGAGAGGTATGGCATAGATTCCTGATGCCACCGAACAATACAGTAACAAGACTAATTCAAGGAGACAAAGCAAAATGTATTTCCCCCCCCCTTTTTTTTTTTTTTTTTTTTTTTTTTTGGAATACTCTTGAATGAGAGAGGTACGAAGGAGGGAGAAAAAGGAGAGAGGGAGCTGATTTTCAGGAACAACACACAGAAGATAAGTGAACTTTCTAACAGGCTGTTATCAACACGAAAGGTTTCAACTGAATCTCAGAGGCCATTCTATAAACTTTAAAAATAATATTCAGTTTTTATTAAATACTCAACATAGTCCTCTGGACATGACCTTTATACATGAGAGGGTGTAACACAAGATTTTTTTTTTTTTTCTTTTCTACTGCTATAGAACTCCATTCACTTTATACTGTGGAACATTACAGTGCTAAACATAAATATAAATACAGGTACCACAAACACAGTTAAAAATATTCACACAGAAACTGTCACAGTTTGTAGTATGCAGTGATGAGCCCAGGTATCTGCTTAAATACAAGGAGGATGCTCTTGGAAATGCTATATTTAGGTGGAAGGAGCTTTCTCAGGGAAATCAGATTTTTCACCAGGGGAGGAAGAACTGCTCTGGCTGGGGGGAGGAGAAGCGACTGGGCAGAGTCCGACCCGGCACAGCGGAGGGTGGATGCCCAATTTTTTTTTTTTTGGGGGGGGGGGGAGGTGGGTAGGCGGAGGGATGGGGGAGGAGGGGGGGGAGTGTGCGGCTTGAAACAGTCTTATCCCGAGTTAGATAAATAGGCGATGGCGGAGATGCGTGTGCGGGGTGGGGGGTCACTGGGGAGAGCGGGGAGGGGGGGACTGTGTAGCAGTGGGGAGGGGGTGTCCACATTTCCACCTTAGACCTTATTTTTTTAAATCACTCCCCCCCTCCCCATTATTATTATTATTATTATTATTATTTTTTATTCCTTTTTTTTTTTTTTTTTTTTTTTTTTTTTAACGTAGCCAAACATTGTGCCAGTGATAAATACGGGGTGGGGCGGGGACGGGGGGGCCGGGGGGGGATCCTGCCGCCGAGCTGTCACTTTTTCACTCCTTCTGCTTCTCCTCCTCTGTCTCTTCTCGCTTCTCCTCCTTGGCCAAGCTGTCGGCGGCGGCGGCCGCGGCCCCCCCCCCCGCCCCGGAGAGGGTTGAACTCAAATTACTTTCTTTTTTCCATTTCATCCGCCGGTTTTGGAACCAGATTTTAATCTGCCGCTCCGTCAGGCAGAGAGCGTTGGCGATCTCGATCCGCCTCCGCCGGGTCAGGTACCGGTTGAAGTGAAATTCCTTCTCCAGCTCCAAGGTTTGATACCGGGAGTAAATCTGGCGGCCCCGCCGGCGGTCGGCCCCGTAGCCCACTCCTAGGGATGCCGAGACAAAACAGACTAAAAATCGTCAGCCCGGTCGCAAGCGGACGGGGGGGGGAACACGACACCCGCACCCGCGCAACCCCTCCGCCCCCGCGCAACCCCGCGCCCGCCCCGCTCCTCCTTCCCCACCCCCCGGCCGCCTGCCCCCCTCCTCAGCACCCCCCCACCCCCTTGAAAAAAAAAAAAAAAAAAAAATCCAAATATCTCTATTTTGGGATGAAATGAACGCAGTGCGTGCAGCATTTTCTCCCGGGTCATTTTCTCCCGGGATGCTGCTCCCGCCCCCCCCCCCCCCCCCGCCCGCCCCCCCACTTCTTTTTCCCACATTATTTCTGCCAATTGGAGGATTTGGGGGAGCCGGGAAAGGCGGGGGGGGGGGGGGAAGTGGCAGCTTCCCCCGGCCCCTCTTCGTGCGGGGAAGCCGCCACCACCGCACTTCCCGCACCCGTCATTAAAACTTATTTTTACCCCGGTAATATTTTGTGCTTAACTCCCGAGCAGAGCTCGCTGCACTTTATTATAGATATTTTACACTCTCGAAGTCTTTTAATTAGAAAGAGCATAACAAGCCATATTTGCTTGCAACAACTTAACAAATAAAAGGCCTGTAGCTGCAACTGTGAAGGAGCTATATTATTGTTTTTATGGGGCCATAAAAAGTCGCTCAGCCTGTTCTGCTAGGGAGAAGGTCGTAAAGATGGTTCAGTTTATTTAATTTATATCTCCGAGCTGTAAAACTTACCACTGTGGGAGTTCATACGCTGCATCCATGGGTATATTTGAATGCTAGTTTTTTGTTCTTGCGAAGTGTTCCTGTTTTGGTCACTGGTAAAATCCTGTGCGATTGATGTCTGTGTATTATGTCCCATAGAATTTTGCCTGCAGCTAGAAAGCATGTCTTTTTCTTGGTAAAAAGCATTAGATCCATAGTCATAAGGTCCTCGGCTGGAGCTAAACACAACATTATCTTGCGGTGAATAAAAAGGAGAAGAATAAATCCGGTTTTGAGCAACGGCTGCTCCATAAGTAGAAAAATGCCTGACAGGGTCATAGGCAGTTGAATTGAGGGCTACGTTGGGAAGCACCTCTTGGCCACTGGTTAGATGGCAGGATAAAGATGGGTTTGTAAAATAGGAATTCATATCGTCCTCTATACCTGGCTGTGTGATTTCTTTAATATTTATTTCTGTCTCCAGTTTGTAGTCTGAACTAGATTGTTATAGGGAAGGCTCTGCTCCAGGACAGACAAAATGACAAAGTCAGCTGACCCGGGGGGAGCCAATGGGGAGGCGGGTGTCAAAAAGGGAAAAAATTGCTTTTGCTTCTGTTGATTCCCTAGTTGAAACTAAGTGGGCATGGAAAGTAAGTCCTGCACCCCCAAACCCCCCCCAGCACCCCCGGGGTGCCGCGGGATGGGGAGGATGCGGTGGGGAGGGGAGCGCTCCCGGAGCCGGGGCTGGGGGTCCTGCCTGGGGAGGCAGCTGGGCTGGAGGGGGGGGGGGGGGCCCAAATTTCTTAAGCCAGGCTTAACTTTTCCTTCCCCCCCCCCCCTCCCCGCCTTCATCCCCCTTTTCTGCTAATGGACACTGGGGTTTGGAAGCACCGTCTGTGTGTCTGTGCATTATGTTGCTTGTGTTTTGTTTTTGTTGTGGTGTTGTGTTTGTTTTTTTTTTTTTTTTTAAAGAAATGTTTGCTTAATATCTTGTAATAAAATAGCTCAGAATTCACAGTAATAAATCTCAGATGTCCACAGAATATTAAGCCATAAATTACCCTCCTTTTTTTTTTTTTTTTCTTCTTGTTCTCTCTTGTAGCATTGGTCAATATTATGGAATCAAATGGTTGTGTTCCTGATGAGAAAATATTACATAAAGAGAGGGGGGAAAACATGGCGACTTCTGAATTGATAACGTGTTTCAGAACCTTCCCAAAGTATGTCTTGTGGAGGGGAGAGAAAAAAAAAAAAGACATCCAGAAAAGCAACACCCAACATTGCAAACTCACGTTAGCCTGGAAGTTAGATTTCTCCTCCAGTTTGACATTTCTCCCCTCAAACGCTTCCCTGCTAATTTTCAGTGCTGGAGGATATTTACATTTTCAACAACAACTACAACAACAGGAAAAAAAAAAAAAAAAAAAAGAGAGGATTTCTATTTGTGATGGAGAGCAATGAGGAGCCTGGGCTGGGGACGCAACCTCGTGTTTGTGTTTGCAGCAATTTGTAGTTGCAGATATTTACAACTGATTGGGAAACTTCTATTGCAAATATTTAGTTAGATGAAAGGGGGGATTATATTCTATCTTCTCTGGGTAGATTGCACCTAGAACTAATTGAAATGAAGACAGCTAATCTAATTTTAATTTCAATCTAGTGCCATAAATTGCCCCTTAAATGTAAAACATACCTGCTGATCTGTAAATATTGCGAGGTATCTTTATCATTCTGGTGGCTTGCTATTTAAAAATTCAATTATGGCAGGGAAACCCTGGCCTCCTCTGTGTGGTTTTTTTTTTTTTTAAACCTCCACCGTGTCCACGTTTTTATTTTAAATGTGAGGGTGCGGGGGGCTGGGGAGAGGAAGGTTTGTGGGTGCACACTCAAATTCAAAAGTGAGAGTATTTGTTTGTCTTGCTCTCAATCAATAGACTTAATTCCTTTTTTAGCGATGTATCCCTAAAAGATTTTAGCTGACAAAGAAGGGTTGGGGGGTGTGTGTATATTTTTTCCCCAGCTATAACAGGAACCCGGATGCCAACGGATTTTATGCTCTTTTTCCTCTGTGTAACAAAGCAAAGTAATCAATGGTAGCAATAAAACCATAAACGAGACTACAACTGAAAAAAAAAAGCTCGTGTATTCATCTTCTATAACGTTAAGGCTTCCCCTGAGTGTCACTAGGGGAAAAAATAAAGTTTCTAACCAAAAAGGAGATAGCTGGAAGTGTGCACCATCTTATTTAGCATATGTACCTTGGTGGGGAGCGCAGCCTGGCTCCCACCTCAGGCTGCCCAACTTGGAGCCAGCCTGGTACAGATATAAGACTCATGGACATGGGGACGATTTCCAGGTGGTTTCCCCCCAAAAAAGCGAACTTCAGTGTATTTGCGTTGCCCTTTTCTCCCTTTCCCCAGAGCCTGCCCGGGGATTTCTGGAATCAAAGAAAGAGGCGAAAATAAAGAAACTAGGAAAGAAATGCGATTACTGAGGGGTATTATTTATTTTTTATTATTTTTTTTTTTTCTCCGCCTTCTGCTGAGCTGTTAAACCCCCAGCCAGGGGCACTCTCAGCTGGACAGATCTGGAGAGCCAGGGCTGTGTTGCAAATATTATTAGCCATGGGCACATCTTCCCTGAGCCCAAGTCCTTGCAGGGCAGGGTTCCTTTGGAAACCACCCCTGGCCAAGCAAAACTGCGCCCAGACATGAAATTGTTGCAAAGGGTCCCACAAATGGACTGGAGGGAGAGATGGATGAAGGAGGGCTTTGCAGTTATTGGCGTGTTGTCTTACCTTAGGTATTGCTTACAGCCCGGTGTAATTTGGCGAGTAAATTAAAAGTAGCAGCAGCTGGATGGGCTGGACCTTTGCTAGGGCAGACTGGCGTGGGGAGATGCACCTATGGAAGGGCACTTACACCCCCGCCAGCCTTGCCCAAGTTTGGAGGAGTTTCTGCAAGGTCTCCTTCTAGTTAGTTGTTTGGTTGTGTTTTTTTTTTTTTTTTTTTGTTTCCCTTGGTAATTATTATTTTTATTTTTTTATTATTATTTTTTTGCTTCCCCCCCCTTTTTTTTTTCCTTTTTTTTTTTTTTTTTTTTGTATAGGTGCTCGGGGGCTGTTGTATCGGAGACCTGTGTGATAACCGTGTGACTAGGAGTCGAGAAAGTTAAGTGTTTTATTACTTCTCTAAACAGAGGGCAAGTCTTAAAAGTCTGGTCGATTTATAGTGAACAGAAACCAGCTGCTGTAGAGAAACTTAAAATAGAATCCTCTCCCCACGTTAAAAATCAGGTTTCTGGGGAGAAAAGGGAGAGAAAGAGGAGGGGGTGAAAAAAAAAAAATAGAGCACAACCACCCCAAAAGCTCCTGCAAATCCAAATGAGGCACCATTAAAGTATGTTTTACTCATTGCAATTCCTCAGCCTCACGTTTTGAATGCACTGGATATTTTTTTTTTTTCCCCCCATTGATATTTTCTAGCAGTTTGGGGATTTCTCGAAAGTATTTCATCAAGATATGTCACTACCAAAAAGGTATTTATTTTTTCCCCCATGAAAACATGTAGAGGGAATATGTGGGGCGCTTTCTGGTTAAATTGGTCTGCAAACAATTATGTAAACTCATCAGCAGAAGCAAGAACAGATGTTTTATTAAAAGTGCTACACAGCAGTAGAAATATGTACAAGTCTTCGAGTAGCTCTTTAATAGGAGTTGCTCTTTGTTCCCAGAAAAGAAAAGCGCCCATAGAAATCTGAAATAACATTCACCACTCATAAGCCATATTTCGCCCCCCCCCCCCTTTTTTTTTTCTTTCTCTCCCCCCACTGATGCTCACACAGAGATTGGGGGGGGGGGGCGGGAATAGAAAGAAAAAATACGTGTCGGGAAATTTCTTCCCCCCTCCCAGCTATAATTAGCAAATTGATGAACTGATTTAGGGAAAAAAAAAAAAAATGCAATCCCAACACATGTGTTTTCTATCCCTCAGTAATTACTGAAAGGAAACAAATCCAAATCGGTGTCCCCCCCCTGCCCCCCCCCGCGAGCAGCCTGCAGATACCGCTACTGGCTCTGCAGCCGCTCGGGTGGCTTTTTTTGGTGGAGGGGGTGAGGGGGTTTCCTCTTTTCTTTCCAGCCACGTTGCCCACTTGGGGCTGACCCCAACGTGGGGCAAGAAACCGGGGGTGTTTGTCCCCCTTCTTTATACCCACGCGTGTCGTGGTCGGGGGTTGGGAGGTGCCCGCCCGCCCGGGGCTTGGAGCTACAACATGCCCCCCCCTACACTTCAAAATTAAAATTATTCAAGAAGGGTGAGGGTGTTTTTTTCTGTAAACTGCTGCAGAAATGTCTCTTTTGGGAGGCACTAAGTGGGGGGAGGACGACGGACACCCTTAATCTTCGCCCCCCACCCCCCCAGTGCCCACACCTATGCGTGTGCAAGGCACACGCACCCACGCACACCCCTGACATCTGGCCATAAAGCTGCGCGCTCACATCTGATTAAATACTCGAAGCTCTTAGAGGTAAATACAAGTGATGCCATTAAAAGCCTTTTTATTTAAACTGATTTCACCTTGTATCTGAGATCTCTGCCTCCCCCCCTCCCCTTTGCCTTTTTTTTTTTTTTTTTTAACTTGACATTTATGGCACACGTGAGTCCTAATTATTTATTTGGGTCTTTCGCTGGGAATTTATTCCTGCTCTTTACAACAGGGTTTTCCTAGTCAAATATTGCTTTTCGCTGTAAATAACGCTTTAAAAAAATAATAATAAAAAATAAAATAGGGATAACAACACCCTCAAAAAGAAAAAAAGGGGCAACAGAATAACAACAACAAACTCTTGGAGGTTTATGTGGAGGTTTATTTACCTCTCCCCCAGCCTGAAATGGCTCGCATTGTTTTGGAGCCGTCTCTATTCTCTATAATTACAACCTCAGAGTCAGAGTCTGGGCAGCCCTTAATTAAAAAAAAAAAAAAAAAAAAAAAAAAAGAAAGAGAGATGAAATCTCTCCTTCCCCTGAATACTTTTATTCAGAGCTTCACACACTATTTAAAGTTTTATTCCAGCGCTGCAGACACCGCGTTTGGAAGAGGGTGGCCTATTTGGGAGGTTTATTTGCTAATTTAAAAGACATTTTCTGCACCAAGATGCACAAAGCATTAATAAGCGAAAACACTCATTTTCCCCCCATATCTTTCCAAGAAGAGGGGCTGAAAAAAAATACACCCAGCGCCGTTTCTGCTATTTTTTTTTTTTTTTTTAATTCAAACCTCCGCAAACCCCTTTTTTTCGCCCTAGGTGGATAAAGAAGAGAATTTACCACCCTGTGTATCACCCGTAGAGTTGCCCAGACAAGACATTGCTTTGCTTTTTCCTATTGATTTTTTTATTTTAATTTTGTGCGTGGTGGAGGGAAATGGCCTTAAACGTGTTCTTGTTGCTTTTATTTTATTCTCAGAGTTGCTTTAGGAAAGTGCACCAAAAGTTCAGGACGAGTCCCTTCAAGTTGCAACGCTCCACGCAAAAAAAAAAAAAAAAAAAAAAAAAAAATTAATAACAATAATAATGGGGGGGGGGGGGGGGAAGATTTTTCTCGCTTGCAAAACCTCTCAGTCGCTGCACACATTTCCAGGGGTTGGAAGGTAAAGGGAAAAAAAAAAAAAAAAAAAAAAAAGAGAATTCTGGCAATTGTCAAAACACATGTCTGCTAACCAGGAAACCGGGAGGTGTGTGGGGAAGAGAAATTAATCTGTTCCTACTTCTGAAATTTATCCCCCTTTCTTTCTGCCGAGGCTTGAAAGCGCTTTCTGACACTTTTAAGCGTTTATTTAGGTTTTTCCCCGCGTTGGTATCGCGACGGGACGAAGCTCTTAATTCTCAAATATTCTTTTTAATACGGGGGGTGGGAGGGGTGGGGGGGAGGAAGAGGGTTGATTTATTTCATTATTTTTCTCCTTCCCAGATTTATTGGCGAATCTCAGCCCAACAAAAGAAGGCAGCACCGAAATCTCCCCGCGGAAACGGGACTTCGCTGGGTCTTAAATTACCAAGTAACCACGTTGCAAAAAAGTTAACAGCAGCGAAAAAAAGCAGGGGGAGAACCCCCCCTCCCCTGCAACACAGCCTCAATTAAATTTAATTTGCTGATTAAATGCGCTTCTGAATAAATCTCATCAGCGCTAAGTCAGGGGAGCCCCAAAAAAACGAGAAAAAAAAAAAAAACCAAACACTATTATTTTAGGGGATGTAAAAGCGCGGAGTGGTGCTTTGTTTATAGGGAGGTGTCTGGCGGCTGCGGAAACATTCCTGGTGGTTCCTGGGCTAAAAGTGGGGAGAAATGGGGTTTTTTAATTCAACTGAATCCAGGAGAACACCTTTTTTGCCTCCAAACCTGCTCAGGTAGCAGGTAGCAACTTTACCGGGGGAAAGAAAAAAAAAAAAAAAAAAAAAGAGAAAAGAAAAAAGCCTTCCAGCTTTTAGTTAATATATATTTTTTTTAATTTGGGTCTCCTTTCATGTTGGAGTGGAAATATTCCTTAAAATTAAAAGAGGCGAAAAAATGACAGTGGCGCTCATGACGTCACACCCGTCACGGACAAGACTTCATGGCTTAAAATTCTAAAAGGCGACATTTTGCTGCACACACGTGTGTATCTACATGTATCTCTATATGTACATATATGTGGAGGTGCAATTACTTTGCGGGGTGTAGAGATTAAAAATAAAAAGGAGTGGGATGTTATTACGTTCTGCAAGGATAACTCAGGAGTGAAAAATTGTTGTCATTAACTATAGGCAGTTTTATCCTTTATTCTTTGCAGATATGAAGGCAGAAATTTAATCATAGGTGGCTCGGAAAAAAAAAATAATTCAGGAAACAATAATAGTTTCCTTAATGATGTTTTTTTTTAGAGGCGATCACTTAGGCAGAATTAAACTATATATTTGGAGACAACCTCTTGAGCACTTTGTTGAATTTATACATTTACATCGTCTTTAATCGAGCAACAATTTAATATTTCAGGATTTGCTTAAATACACTCATATTTTCAGGGGGAAAATACCGTTCCCGAGCTGACATGCCTTATCTATTTTTATGAGTTCACGTACATTGGGATGATTTAAACCCCGGTAACACGAAACGAAAGGAATAAAAAAAAACCCAAACCCCAAAACCGCCTTGAATTAGCAGAAAGTGCAAGTGAGGAGTTTCAAATGGCTTTGGGAAACTTGGCGAAGTTTGTGGCCGTGGAGGGGGCCGGGGGGGGGACACACGCCTCGGTGTTAAAGGTTCTCAAACTTCTTTGCAAAGTGACTTTTTTTTTTTTTTTTTTTTTTTTTTTTAGAATGGCAGGAGAAGGTTTTGCAGGGCTTTGCACCCTTTCCTAGGCGGGGGTTTCCTCTCCCCACCTCAGCCCCTGTCTCCCACCCCCCTGCAACACCCCCCCCGCCGCAATTACACACACAGACAGAGGGGGGGTGGGGGGAACGAAGAAAAGTCACCAAATTGCAAAAAATTGCAAGTTTCTGTCACTTGGTGGCAGTATACAAAACAAGTAAACAAAAACGGGCCGAAATTTAAACACTCGAAGCGGGGGACAAGGCGACGGGGGGGCCCCACCTGTGGGACAAACCCCCGTCCCCCCGCACCCCTTGGACCTCGTCTGGCGGGCGATTTTAAGGGGGTTTACTTTTTTTATTTTATTTTATTTTGCGTTGGGGTTTAGTGGTTTCTTTTTCTTGTTTTTTTTTTTTTTTTTCCGTTTTTTTTTTTTTTTTCCGCCTTGCTCTCAGTCTCTCTCCTCCCCCCCCCCCGCCTTTTATTTTTCCCCTCTCCGCCCCCCATTGAAACGCGGGGTCTTTAGTCTGGGGACAAAGACTTTTACAGCAAGGTGTGTCCCCATGCGACAAAGGCGACCCGAGCAGCCTGTCCCCTGCAGACTGCGTCCAGACACCCGCAATTTCGGGGATTTCTGTATTTTATTGTGTTTGTGTCTGGGGAGGAATGGGGGGGGGGGGGGGGGGCGGCGGGGGGGAGACGGGGCCGCTTTTCGTCTTCCTCCTCCCCAGCATCTTCCTCCCCCTCCGAGGCTGGAGGTCACGCTGTCCTCTCCCCCCACCCCCCCTCCGTAAAAAATTGTCTTCTTCAAATTTGGGGGTGCTTCTGCCCCGAGTGCCTCCCTTTTCCTCCAAAAAATCCCGAGCCCATACTTCAGCTCCCCGCTGCCACCCCAAACCCGATGGGGAAAGGCCTTATTTTTTTAATATTTAAGATTTTTTTCAGCCCTGACCTCAGACACTAGCACTGAAAATTGATTTATTTTTTTTCACCCCTTTTTCTCCATTTTGTTCCGGAGAGAATGAGCTGCAGGGATTAAACCCCTGCCAACAATAGTAACAAGATCTCCAACTATCTCTTCCAAAAAATAAATTTCTTGATCCCTCAATGTTACGCATCATATTTTCCCAAAGTGTATTTCCCCCTCTATGACTAATTTTTTTATCTCCCCTCGACTTTTCTCCACATGTCGAGCTTCGCAAATTTATCTCTCAAAGAAAAAAAAAACAAACCCAAACCCAAACAACAACAACAACAAAAAACCCACAAAAACAAAAACAAAAAACAACCAAAGCCCTTTGCTGCACAAAGCTCCGGGTAGAAATACAGCTCCCCCAAAATCACATTTATTGGGGAAATAACCACAAAAATACGGACCCCCATCACAAATCGATCTGAGCATCACCACGTTCCCCGCTCACACCTAACGCCGCTGGCGGTTGCCTATAGATATATATCATATATTATTTCTGGTGGGTTTGGTGAATTCGTTTCCCCAAACCGAAATTCCTTCACACGACGAGTTGGGAAATCGCTTCTTTCTAATAATTTCTTTGTAGTTACAGGTTTTTCCAGGCTCTTGCAACACGGCGGATTTGACATAATAAAACACCCACACGTTCATGCTCTGTATTTATATATATTTGATCGTAACACGCTTTTAGAGAAGCTGAGATAAACGCCCACGCGCGGGGAAGATCGTATCAAAGGGTTTATGGTCGGGTATATCTGTGCGAGATGTGTACGCGTTCAAATCAAATGGAAAATCCTCTTGTTGCACAGATTGTGTTTACGTCCTTCATAAATTCGTACTCAACACCTCGGAATAAAACGCCCCTATAAATATATTAGGAAGCATTTGGGACAGGGGAATTACCACTTAAAAATTTCTGTAGGCTCCTGATTTTATTTTATTTTTCTCCACCGACTACATCTGTCGAGGAAAATCTATTATTTCCCGAAACATCATGTCAATAACACGTGGCAATTTTCCTATAATCCCTGATGTTACAGATACAAGCAGCGATTTATTTCCTCTGCTTTAAACCGGGATAAAAAAAAAAAAAAAAAAAAAAAAAAAAAAAGAAAGAAAACATCTCAGAGAATATAAATCATTCCGTTATTCTAGCTCTACATCCTAAAAATGTTTCTCAGCATTGCGAGTGTCTGAAGGATGACAATACGTCAAGGGAAAGGAGAAAATCAATATATTTTAAAGTTGTTTTGGGGGGTTCCAGGCCTGGCGGAAGGTTTAATGTGGGGCGGCGGTGGGAGCATCCCGGCGCTGATGGGAGCCGGGGCTCGGGGAGGGAGAGCAGACGGATTTCAGGCTGAAAACAATAAAAGATCCCATTTCTGTAATCATGTGGTTCCAATAAACACTCATTGTTTGCTCATAAAATGTCTTTACGACTAGCCGCGGTACAGGCAGAGCCTCCACACAACGGGATTTTCCCAGCGAACAAAACCAAGGCAAAACTGTCTCTTTCCCTCTTTTTTATTTCCCCGCATCCCATCCCCGAACCCTTTATTTACTTCATGCTTGGAAAATAAAAATAAATGGGCGAACCGCCTGTTGTCTCGAAGACAACGCTCTGCAAAACCGGAATAAAAAATTCCCTTTTCAGGGGAAGGGGAACGTCAGCGCTCGGTTTTGTTCAGCCGATAATTTCCAGCCCCAAAGGCAGGCGCAAGGATTTACCAGATTTCTCAAAGGAAAAGGGAAACCAACTTTGAAAACTTGTCCTTTTTTTTTTTTTTTTTTTTTTACTCCCCCATCCATATCTCTATTTATTTATTTATTTATTTATTTATTTCCCCCCCCCAATTAAATGTAAGACACCGCCACCAGAAGCCACCCCAGAACTTAATAAACCGCTTTTGCTAATTCACCTCTACAAACGCGCGCTGGAAATTAAAATCGAGGAGGCCATTTTTCTTTAAAAACCACCAGAAAACAACAACAGCACCACCAAAAAGAGCAGCAAGGCAGAAAGCGCGGAGCCCCCTCGGCCTCCAGCTCCCCCCTTTCCTCCCCCAAATCCCCCCTTCCTCAGACGGCCCCGCTGGCCACACTCTGGGGACCCCCAAAATCGCTTATAATAAGCCAGAAAATTGCCATCGCCTCTGCCACCCCTCCCCCACAGGGTTTATTTAATGTCCGCCCCTATATATGTATACATCCTGCCCTATACGTGCACGGGCTGGCAGCGCCAACAGCGAATCTCTGCTCATACACACGCTCCTTATTCTTATTATTTATTTTTTTTTTTTTTAACCACCGAGGATTGATCAGGAAAGAGAAAGAAATACAACCGCGAGAGGAAATGAAGTCACTACATTATATATAAATATATATCTCTCTCTTTACACGGCACCGGTATATACAGGGAGATAGATCAGATTAGATGATGGATGGGTAGGTGGGGAGGTAGGTGGATGGATAGGTAGATGGGGAGGTTAGCAGGGGAAGGGTCACGCTTTAAATCTCACCCGTTAAACCTGAATTAAAGTTGCTGGAGGAAAGGGGAAAAAACCCCATCTAATAATAATAAAAATAAGGGAAAGGGGAGGGACTTGCATGCAAATAAAATATAAAAGCCAGCACCGTGTTAACCACTTCGCAGGAAAACCAGCGCGCTCCTGAAAGTTATTAGTGTGATTATTTTTTTACGACACAGAGTTTGGTTCAATTGCTCCTTTGCAAGGGGGGGAAACTGCATAAAATTCCATAAAATTCAATAGAATTCCATAAAATTCAATAAAAGCCCCTTTTCCGGAGAACTTTCCACCCGCCCGGTTGCAAAAAGCGAATAAAAGGGGGAGCTCTTGGGATGCAAAGAGTTGATTGTTAATCAGCTCGCCGCTTAATATTAATTATTGCCCCGGGAGCGAAAGCGCGCAGCCCCGCGGAAGAGGCGCAGGCCGCGGCCGGCGGCGCCGGGGCTGGGGGGGCTGCGGGGGGGGCGATGGGCGTGCAAGGCCGGGCCTCGCGCACACAATTAGCAGCGCAGCTCATTAATTATGGCACGACCAGCAGCCTTGGACGCCCCACCCGAGCTGCGCCGGGCCGGCCCCTCCGCGCATGCGCTCCCCCCCCCCCTTATTTATTTTTTTATTTTTTTTTTTTTTTTTAAGGAAAAGTTAGGAGGATTCATTTTCCATCTCCTATATATTTTCCTTTTTTTTCCTCCCTCCTCTCCCCTTCCAACGCGCCCCCACCCCACAACCCCATCCCCCCCCTCTCCCCATCCCCCGGCGCCCCCCGACCTGCCTCCCCGCACCCCGAATATGACATCAGCAACAGCAAATCTTTTTTTTTTTTTTTTTTTTTTTTTTTTTTTCCCCGAATTAACTGCATTTCTGCCGCCCCGCAGCAGCCTTCCCTCATATCCAAGCTACACCCCTCGCTCGCACAACGATGCATCATTATCCTTAACACCCGGGCTATGGATCATTAGTTACACATTTTAACCAATAAGGGAACACTTACCAGAGGCTCCTGTCTCCCCCTCTCCCTCTCTCTCACTCTCTCTCTCTTTTTTCTCTGTCTCTCCCTCTTTCTGATCCACTGACGCTGCAGCTCAGCTCCACAGAAACATTAAAAAAAAAAAAAAAAAAAAAGGAAAAGAAAAAAAAAAAAAGGGAAAAAAAAAAAGAAAAAAGACGGAAACAAAAGCAAAACAGTTCTTCTCTGGTTGGGCAAGGGATGGGGGAAGCTGAAGGAGGAATCTGTCTCTCTCTGGGGTTTGCTTTTTTTTTGGGGGCTTAAAAAAAAAAAAAAAAAAAAAAAAAAGGTATTTACAACTGCTTGTGCCCCCTCATCATCGCATCCTGCGAAGGAAATGCATTGCGTTTTGCCCCTAGGGGTGGGGAATAGGAGGCGGCAACCAGACGCAGCAGTAAACTCATTAATGCCAAAATGCCCAAAGCAACCAAGAATTCCAACCCCAAGGAGACGGGGAGGGGGGTCAAAAAATCGAGATTTTTTTTTTTTGGAGCAAAAAAAAAAATCCTCCTCCTCATCATCACGCTAATAATTAAGGGGGGGAAAAATACCATCCTACCCCTGGCACTGCTTGGACTGTTAAAGGAAAGACTACTGCGAAAGAGTCATAAGAGAAACCACAATAAAAAGTTCACGTTCATGGATGGAGTCCACATGACTTCCTGTGGCCAATCCAACTTGTGATTCAGTCGTAAACTTTTATTGCTCAGCTGTAAATTTTCTGCAAACAACCAGGAATGCGTTGCATTTTTTTGTGACGAGTGCAAATGCTCTCGTCTGTCGCCATGTTTATACAATTCTGCTTTAATATTAGGATTTTTTTTTCTCTCTACGCCCCCCCCTCTTCACTGTCCCCCCTTTTTTATCTTCTAAGCCACCGCGTTAATATAAGGGAGGGTGGATTTCTTCTTTTTTTTTTTTTTTTTTTCTTTTAAAGATAGATTCGGTTTAATTTTATGATTATTAGCTGCTCGCGTTAATTCTCAGCATTTTTTTTTAACTAAGGAGATTTGGCCTTTAGCGCTGAGCGTTATTAGTCTCCGTGTTGGGAATTAATTGGGGGGGAGGAAATAGGGAAACATCGAGGAAGAAGGACAGTGGAGATAGAAATGGAGCACACTGGGTTTGAAAAATAAATACTTTAAATGACGAGGGCATGTTAATTTTAAAAGCATTTAATTAATAATCAAGGACAATATGCTCGAGGAAAAAAATAAGAAAAATGGCTATTTCTGACCACCCCGGATTTCCCCGCCAGCCCAAAGGGTGTGTCCGCTGCAAATGAAACCTTCCCAGGGCAAAAAAATGTCCCTCCCCACCTTTTTCCCCCCCCTAAACCTCCCCATTCCCCCCCCCCCGCCCCACTCCATCCCCGCGCACCCCGCAGCGCCCAGTCTGCCTAGCCCAGCCCGGGCGGGGGGGCACCTGGAACTGCCCAAATTACACCCAAAACTTGAGCCAAAGGCGCAGTATTGACCCAGAAACTCTTGCAGCCCCTTTACTAAATTCCCTAAACCCACCCAGCTTTATGATTTGCTGTTGGGACACCTACATACATGTTTTTAAAGCACTTCAATCTTTTTTTTTTTTTTTTCCCTTATGCTATTTTTCCTCCAGGAAGCCCCCCCCGGCCTTTTGTTTTATCACGCCACGGGGCCAGGGATGCGCTGCTTGATAAAAAGCGAAATTTTTTTTTTTTTTTTTTAAGCTCTTTGATTTTTTTTTCTTTTTTTTTTTTTTTTTTTTCCAAGCCGGGGGGGGGTCCGTGTAGACGGCTGGGAAATATTGATTTGGAAGGGGAGCGACATTTTTGTGCCGTGTAGAGGCCTGCTTTGGAGGCACCACGCGAACCACAACTGGTGTAAATAGGCAACCGCAAAGCCCAGCCTGCTCAGATGGGCTCCTCCACATTAAACCCTGCAAGGAGCCGCCTTTCTGCTCTTCTTCTCCTTCTGGAAAGAGATTTTTCTTTTTTTTCTCCCACCCCCCCAATCCCAAATTTCAGCTCCCAGGGCCACGCACGCACCGCACTCCTGCAGCCAGAAAAATTAGGAAGATAAAATATTTTGGCGCAACCTTTCCTACCCATTTCCCTCTGTACCCGCGCACTTCCAGGGACAGCACCATTTTTTTTTTTTCCCCAGGTATTTCCGCGCCTTAATTTAATTTTAATTGAGGAAAATAAAAGAAGGGGGGGGCGTGAAGGGGAGGGGGGGCTCTCACTCCCTGCCTCTTTAATTTATTTATTTTTTCTCCCCCTGGCTGGATGTGTGTCTGTCTGCCCAAACAACACAAAGGTTGTAATACAACCGGATGGAAGGGAAATTACTTTATTCACTTTACAAACCACCAATAAATTTTATAACAGGTAGTTAAAAGTTACGAGGGGGGAAACTACGACCACAACAGCTTCCCGAGCACAATGGAGATCCCATTTTCCAGAGAGCAGACAAGATAATAAATTCCATAATGTGAGGAGGAAATTTTGATCCTGGCAGGCAGAAAGTAACCTGGGCGCACATTTGCTAAAGAGGATTTTGGACGATCGTTTTGCTCCTTCCATCTGTCCCCCCTCTCTAAAACCACTTCCCCTCTCCCAATATTAGGGAGGAGGATTTTTTGGGGGGGGGGGTGTGTGGAATAAAAGACCTGTGAATTTGAGGGGGGGGGGGAAGTCTGGGAGGAAAAAATAGGATGAACTGAAAAAAAAAATAATGGGGCAGAATTGCCTTTTTTGTACAAATCTAGCCCACAAAGTTTCCCCCACCTCCGCCCCCGCGCATCTTCCTCCCCTCCCTCCTTTCTCGTCTCCATCCGCGCAAAAAAAATTTAATGCCCGAGAAATTCGTTGTCTCTCAAATATAATCCGTGCCCATTTCGGAGTATAAAATCTAAACGAATTTTTTCGCCTAATGGCTGCATTATCGCACGGCGGCGGCTGTGATTAGAATAATAAATTAAGGGAAAATAAGCAATATGCTCAAACTCAGCTTTTCGAGGAATTATATTTTTCACAAATCACAAATGGAGATCCGAAGGAAATTTGATTGGCTAATAAAAAGCCTGGAATAGGACGATATTTCTTACTTCAGGCGGGTAGATGAGTCTAATTTCAGTAATACCGAAGCTATGATCATTTCTGAATAAGCCACTTTGTGGAGAGCGAATCTTCTTTCAAATTACTTTCCCCCATAAAATGGTCTCTTCTCTTTTTCTCTTGAAATGATGGAGTGATTACAGAAATAACTGGATGTCATCTGAAGATGCGACTCTCTTGTGTTGACTACAGAACATAAACATTTACCCCAAAACTAACTGCTGCGGCTGTAGTTTCAATAATTTAACTCCAGACCCTTTTGATAGATAAATGTCATTCTGTAGTATTCGTTCGGATAAAACTACTTAGATTTGTAGATTTAAATATGATGGATAGAGTGCGGATGCAGCTTCTTTTTTTTTTATTATTATTATTTTTAAACACTTTGATAAGTTCTCCCTCTCCTTCCCCCCTCGTTGAGAGGATATTTTCTATGCAAAGCCTTTACCACGTTTTTTTTTTTTCTTTCTTTTTTCTTTCCTTTTCTTTTTTTATTTTTTTCTTATGGAATATAACAGAAAATATTTTATTTTCACCGATTTCTGCGGATTTTTTCATCGCTGGAATGAATGAGCACACATCCATCCTATGATGCCAAACGGGAGGGGGAGAAAAAAATAAAACCCCCCTTGCTGTAAACGCTGGATAAATATCCCCCAAGAAAAAAAAGCTCTGTTAGAATAAACCGCTCTGTTTTATGACTAATAAAACTGCTTACCTTCCGTGCCTGCCCTCGACATAGAAAAGTCTAGAATAAACCTTATTGGTGGTTTTTATGTATTTCTTGGGAGATTAACGCCGGTTAACGAGGACATTACGGGCTTTGCAGCGAGGGGAAATCTGCCTGTATTGGTATTTTGTGCAATTCGGGAGTGGGCACCCACGGGAGCTGCGCACACGCGGTGCACATGCAGAGGCTCAGCCCCATCCCCGCGCAGGATCCGACCCCGCTGTTGCCATTTTCGGGGCATTTCTCCCCCCCCCCCCAAGCCCCTCCAGCCCCATTTCGCCCTGACATTGCAGGGGGGTGCGACCCGCGCTGCAAATATGGGGGGAAAAAGTGAGAAAAAGTGGGTGTGGGTGCACCCACCCGAGTCCCGTTTTCCTGCGCGCCGCAGAACTTCGCTATTTCTCCTCCTTTTTTTTTTTTTTTTTTTTTTTTTTTTTTCCTTCCCCCAGCCCTCCTGGGCAGAGTCCAGCAATTTCAAGCCCTGAGGCATTTAAATCCTTTAAGCTTGGTGGGTTTTGGGTTAAGAATGTCTGAAGCCCACAGAGGAGCCTCCAGACAGCAGGCTGCGTGTGAGGAGCCTTGTGCTTCCTTATCTACAATATCTGGGTAAACATCCCGTCTCCTCCTGCATCCCTGGGCTCGGGATGATGTAGTCCATTTATCAGCAAGGGGGAAAAAAAAAAAAAAAAAAGATAGAAAGAAAAAAAAAAAAAAAGAAAGATACACCCGGTTTTACAGATCAATGGACCTCGTTCAACGAAATGAGGCTGGTGGTAAGAGAAATGTTTAGAAAGTTCATCTCTCATCCGAGAAGTAGAGGAGAGACCTGAAGGCGTCACCGCCAGGTTTTGCTGTAAATAAAATAGGATGTAATAAAATATGATAAAATATAATAAAATATAATATTATTATAATAATAGCAATAATAATAATAATAGTAATCATAGTAATCATAGTAATAATAGTAAGATACAAGGATGTGGTACGTTAGGGATGCTGTCCATGGGGAAGAAGGTATGGATTTGGGGGTAGAGTAAAAGGGGCTTTGCGCCTATATAAATAAATAAGCTGTTTTCTCGCCAACTTCTTTTTTTTTTTTGGCGTGTTCCCCGATGTTTTCCGCCAGGGAAAGGTGTTGCCCCCGAGTGCCGAGCCCTCCTGCTGCCCAGGGCTCTGCGCGGGGCTCTGCGCGGGTTTTCCGCGCACACCTAACGCCTCTCGGGCCACCGAGCGCCCGCGGGGCTGCAGGCGGGGGCGGGGGGGCCGCGGTGCCCCCCGCCGCCAGCCCTGACCCAGCGCGGGGGGGATTTTTTTCTGGACCAAGGGTTTGACTTTCCAGATCTTTCAAATGGCACTTCCCAGCTGGGAGAAGTAAAAACGCAGCCGCACACCCTTCATGCACTTTATTCCCCCCTTCCCACCCCACAAAAAAAGACTTAACAGTGCTGGAGTCATTGGAATATTTGATTTTATTCTTTTTTTTTTGTTGTTGTTTTTTTTTTTTTTTTTTTGGCGGACCTACAGCTTCAGTCAGACAATTAGCAGCAACATTGTCATTTTTAATGAGCATTTGCCATTGCAGCAGTGAAATGCCCCGCTCAGGCTCCGGCCAGGGAGGCAGGAGCAGAAATCCTCCCCCTGCCCGAGCTGGTGGTTGAGCCAAGATGTTCTGATTTCCTCCCAAATAAAGATGAGCCTTGGTTTTTGAAGCGTGCCAAAGATGATTTGAAGGATGAAATATTAGTCAGAGCCCACTCTGAGTGATGTGTACGTGTGGGTGCTTTTAAATAGAGACATAGCACTGTAGGCAACGCAGTCCTTTTAAAATCTTTTATTATTATTATTATAATAATTATTATTATTTACGTAATGTCTCACGTATACAATACAAATCCACGGTGTCCAGAAATGTTTTTTTTTTTTTTTTCTTTTTCTTTTTCTTTTTCTGGCGGTAATTGCTACATTCAGAGTTTGAACACGCAGAACTATGCTTTTACATAAAACAAATGACGATTTTTTTTTTTTGTTTCGAGCATGTTGCATTAACAGATAAGTCAAGACAAATAGATAACTATACATTCAGTGCAATTTAGTTCTACACTACTTTATAAGCACAATAAAATAATACAATACTGTGCGTTCTCAACTAGGCAGTTTCAGTTGTTGGGATTTTTTTTTATTTTTTTTTCCAAGAAAATAAGCAGCAACAAACGACAATAAAACCGCATTACAAATACTTTCAAAGCATGACTCCTTCTATAGGTAGTGATAAAGTACAATACAAGGTTGGTTGGGTTTTTTTATTGTATTTTTATTATTATTTTATGCTACTTAGTAGCTTGCATCAGGGCAAAAACACAGCTCGCTCTCTCTCTTAAATAAATTCTGACCAAGTAAAATTTAGGATATGTAAGCCCCTTGTTGATAATAGATTTGATAATTATTGCAGGTTTTCCCTTTAGGTAGTACATGAAGAATTTCGAGTGCTCACACAGGCAAAGGGTAAACAGCGCCTATAGAAATAAGGAAGGGTTGCGTATTTTGGCCTATCAAGGTATATACAAGCCTCAGTCCTATAGAAATGGGGGGGTATATGGCGGGGGGGGTGTGTTTGCGGGCGCTACCAGGTATGCTCACCCTCCAAGCTCCTCTTCTTATCTGGCAGGGGCTGCAGGAACGGCCCCTCCGAGGGAATTGATAAATGGCTGGTAGGAATGGAGATCTCCACAGATAGACAGACACTACACAAACAAGCTAAGGAAGCTGGAAGCACCCTCGCACTTCCCCTAGGGTCATTCGGGAGAGGCAGAACCCAGCTTAAAAAAAAAAAAAAAAAAAAAAAAAAAAAAAAGAGGCAAAGTCAAAGTTGTTCAAGTAAATACATATTCTGCACCCATCCGTGTGTGCAGCTTCTCAGGCGGGAGCAGAGGGAGCAAGGGACGAGCAATGACATTTGCTTCCAGGCTTGGCTCAGGGGGGTTGGGGGTGGTTTTGCTTTGCTGGATCATTTAATTTTTTTCTTTTTTTTTTCCTGCTCTTGCAGTCAAGCCAACTATGTATTTATTGAACTAAAAACGCAGCTATTAAAAAAGAAAAAAAGGGAGGGGGGGAAAGTAGGGGAAGTTTCTATGACAGTAAAAAAGGCTACAACTGTTTGACAGGTAGTTACTGCTGTGTGAGCCTCTCCATTCTATACTCTATAAAAGCAAATGACCGTCGTAAACATCTCGATTTATCATCTGCCATAAAACGAGACTTCAAGGGGCTGAGAACTCAGTCCTTGCTTTCTTCTTTTTCCTCCTCTTCTTTTTCCTCTTCTTCATTCCCTTCTTCTTCCGTTTTCTCCTCGTCCCTGGCCCCCGGCAGCTTATCTTTATTGTTTTCTTTTTTCCACTTCATCCTCCTGTTCTGGAACCAGATCTTCACTTGTCTCTCGGTCAGTCCCAGGGCGTGAGAGACCTCAATCCGCCGCTTCCGTGTCAAATACGGGTTGAAGAGGAACTCCTTTTCTAACTCCAGGGTCTGGTACCGGCTGTAAGTTTGTCTGCCACTGCGTCTTCCGGGAGCTGTAGGACACAAACATCAAATAACTTCTTAATTCTCCCCCCTTTGGAGGCTCTGCTCCCCCCCCCCCCCCCCCAGCCCCCCTCGCCTCAATTTTCCTAGAGAAACTGCTGCCCCCCCTCCCCAAAAAAGCCCCTCTCAACCCTTTGCATATTAAAGGCACTAAATGAAGGTCGCTGGGTTATTATTAGTAATCATAGGGCTGATATTGCTATTAATGCTGGAGCCAGCTGCCCTTCCCTGCTCTGCCTGGGGAGTCTTCAGCTCGGGCTGCTTGGCTGGGTGCAGGGAGGTGTGTGTCAAGCTCATTCACAAAAGAGACCTTTCCAGTTTCCTAAAAGGTGATTCTGGATGGTGAGTCCTGGTGGGCAGCTTCATTTTCTAAAAAAATATATATATTTTTTCCTAAGAAAGGTGCATTGTTCACCATAAAATCCTCCCCAGCCTTTCTCCTCCCCATTCCTTTTTCTTTCTTCCTTTTTCTTTCCTTCTTTCTTTCCTTCTTTCTCTCTTTCTTTCATTCTTTATCTCTTTCTTTCATTCTTTCTTTCATTCTTTCTCTCTTTCTTTCATTCTTTCTCTCTTTCTTTCATTCTTTCTATCTTTCTTTCCTTCTTTCTATCTTTCTCTCTCTTTCTTTCTTTCTGTCTTTCTCTCTTTCTGTCATTCTCTCTCTCTTTCTTCTTTTCTCCCTCTTTCTTTCTTTCTCTCTTTCTCTCTTTTCCCCTCAAAAAGCCCAACTCTGGTTTCCTTTTCCAACTATTCTTCCAAAAATACAGACTCAGGGTCCTCCTATTTGCTAATATTTACACCCTGAGAATTTGAATTTTCTATTAAATCCCCTCTCCCTGTCCTTTCGGTTAGGGCTGTGTGTCTGTAAAGCACACACAGACAGAGATGGATATTTGCCTGTGCAAACACAGAGATTGTATTTAAAACAAGTCGAGGTGGACATTTGCAGCAATAGCCAAAAAGGAAAGAAAGAGGACTGAGGTATGTGCAGCTGAGCCCCTGCACTTCCTTCTGCACGGTCCTTTCTTAATGAGAAAAACAATCTATTTGCAAAAAAGAAAAAAAAAAAAAAAAAAAAAAAGCTCCAGATTGGAATGATTGCATCCTTGAGACTACCTCTAGGTCAAAGCTTAGATAAATAACGTGTTTTCCTCTGCGTCTATCTCCCAGCCTCTGGGCCACATCCTCTACATGAGCCAGAACTCCTTTCTATTTTCCTTTTTTTGTTGTTAAATTTGGGTGGGGGTAGGGGAGAAAACTTTCGGGCTCTGATTGTCCTTAAAATTAACACTAACCTTCACATGTTTTGAATTAACAAGGCTTCTAGACAACCTTGGTCCTTAGGTGGGGGAAACTTGTACTTTGAAGTATTTCGGTTTCTGTGCAATTATCTGGACTTCACATGAGCAAAGTTCCATTCAGCCCAAATTATTTTGAATTTCCCACCCCCTTTTTTTTTTTTTTTTTTTAAGCCAGGACAGCAGACTGTTCTCCTCCACCCCACCCCATAGCTCTGAGCTAAGTTTCCTTTTCTGTTTAAACTTTTATCTCTAGGCTTTAAGAAACAGATGTAAAGTATTAGTAATACTTATACAAGTTCCCACCTTTCAGGCTTCGTCTCCAAGCGGTTATGAAAGGCTATATGACATTTAAAGAGCAGTGTATTATCAACATGCAAATAACCTCGTGGGAGCTGTATCTTATTGCCTATCCTCAAGGCAAGCAATAAAAAACAAGTTTTACTTTATTGTGATTTAAGCCTTTTGCAGGGAATCACCTTGCTGGCTCTCTAGTAACTGCTGCCTTGTTTGCTTTCAAAGGTCTTCCTAAAAAGAAGAAACATTAGCACAAAACTGCTCATTGCTTTCATATTTTACATCTATGCCTCTTATATTTATATTTATATATATATATATATATGTATGCATATGTGTGTATGTGCATGTTTATATATCTATACGTATGTTTGTGCTTGTATATGCATACATATATATATAGATAGACAGACAGACAGAGAGAGAGGGGAGAGAGAGAGAGAAAGAGAGAAAAAAATAAAGGAAAACATTTAAGGAGGAGGAAAAAAAGGTCCTAACCGTGAGGTCTCATCCATGGGAACATGAGACTGGGAGACGAATTTTGATTTAAATGCCCTTGTCCCTCGCTAGAGTTACTGTTGGAAGACGATTTACAGTCAGGATATTGTACAACAGTCGTCTCTTGCTGAGCACCATAAAGCGATTGCCTCGGTAGAGCTTCATATCCATAGAATTTAGAAGCGTCTCCGTGACACGCCAAGGCGCATGGGTTTTGCTGGTATCCAGAGTTGGAGATGCTGGAGGTTCCGTGGTGGAAAAACTCTTGGACGTGGTGTGAAGGGTGCTGGAAGGTGGGAGCAGTAGTGCCCGGACCATACACGAGAGCATGGCTCCTGCTAACACTTTGTGGAAATCTGCAGTCGTAGTAAGTTGGCTCCAGCGATTCACCGCCTTTGTACTTGGAAAAGAGAGGATTTACAAAGTAGGAACTCATGACCCTCGCATGCAAAAAAAAAAAAAAAAAAAAAAAAAAAAAAAAGGAGAAAAAAAAAGGAAAAAAAAAAAAAAGACGGCTTTAATTCTAGATTAGTGCGAGATTGTCCCTGGACTGTCTCAAGTCCTGCTTTTTAGTGGCTTTTTTTTTTTTTTAATGCGATCTCAAAGGCGTTTCATGGTGCCTCTGTGTGTCTGTACGGTTGGTTCTCGGTGCTCTTGACTTCTCTTGTAATCTGTCGGTAGGTAGAGCTCTCTCTCTCAATTTCTCTGTAACTCTGCTCCTTCCCTTTAACACCACAGGCAAATTCCTCAAAATCCCGGTGGTGTGGCTCTTTTTTTTTTTTTTTTTTTCTTCTTTTTTTTTTCCCTCCTCTCTCCCCTCACACGCGATATGTACACATCCCTCCGCCACGCTGAGACAGCCTGCCAGCCAAATGACAGCGTTTTGGGGCGCGCTTTTTTTTTTTTTTTTTTTTTTTTTTTGTAGGAGGGGGGGAATGGAGGAAAGGTGGTGTATGTCGGGGGGGTGACACACACACACACAACCCTCCGGAGAGGGGGGGCACCCACACCTAATGAGTGGAGGAGGGTGAAGGTGCGCATTAATATCCAACCCCCCCCCTTTTTTTTTTTTTTTTTTTTCCCAGCAGCAGCCTCTTCACTGATGGCAGCAAATACATGCGCTGGGAGGTCAGCCTAGGTAACCTCAACAGGTAAAGGGAGCCCAAGCAGCCCCCCCTTGCCCTCCCCATCACCTCCCCCCTCCAGAAAAATTCGGGGTGAAGCTTATTCTAGTGCTCAGCATCGCCCCCCCTCCCCTCCCCTGGGCTCACCCGTTTACCAGGGAGGATGGTGGGGGTGCCCCTGGTGTTGTTGTTGTTGTTGTTGTTGTCATTGTGTTGGGGTCCGGGGGGGCTGCGAGGGTGGGCTTGCTCCCACCTAGAGGGGGGCAGAAAAGGGAGGGGGGTTCTGCTGGGGTTGGAGTGCTGAGCCCAGATTTCCTTTTATTTTATTTTCCTTGGTTTTGTTTTTTTTTTTTTGTTTTCTTTTTCCTTTTGTTCCTTTTTTTGCCTTTTTTTTTCTGGGGGGTGTGTGTGTGTTGTTGTTATTGTGGTGATGGTGGTTGGAAGATTGGAATCAAACAAGCAAACAAAAGCAAAACGGGAGCGAGCGGGCGAGGGAAGCGTCTCCGTATTGATTGGCTGCTTCTTGCTGTCCTTCTTTAAAGAAAATAAAGGCAGAAAATTATGGGGAGTTATTTATTATTTTTTTTTTCCCCCCTTGCTTCCTTTCAAACCAACCACTGAAAATCCACGGCTGGAAATAACAGGGAAGCTTCCTTCCAAGGGAATAAAGTAGACCATTGCTTAAAGAGAGCTACTTTGGACGAAAGAGAGGCAAAGTGAGACAGAAAGTATGTACTCCCCTTTGTGCATGCCTGTAAAAAATAACCATCGACCTTTTTCTTTTTTATTATTATTTTTTTATTGTTGTTTCGCTATTCAACATAGCGATTTTCCCCGTCTTTTCCCATTGCAAGTGGTATTTGTGCCCCTCGCCCCCACTTTTTTGCACCGTAAGTGACCACTCACTGCAACCTTTCACTTCGGACACTTCATTTTTACGACTGCATGAAGGAACTCCGCTCATTAAAAAATCACATCAAATCACCAGGATTCGTGTTAATTTTTCGAGGGGGGTGGGGTGGGTGGGGTGGAGGGAGGAGGACACACTTCGCAAATCAGTATTTTCTGTAGAGCCGCAAAAAATGTCAAGCTCACTAAAATGACAGTGTGTTATAAACAGTCCCCGTGTTTTCCCAAAAAGTCTACAGACCTTCAAAGCTTTCCCTCATGTTCTTCCACCATAAAAAAAAAAAAAAAAAAAAAAAAAGGCAGCCTAATTATTTTCAGAAGAGACCTGGGTGACTCTGACCGATTTCAAGTGTGGAGGGAGAAAAATCCCATCTCAGCTGCACTCGCCAAGCTGTTTTGAGGTGTGTTTTTCTGCCCAGTAAAGGTCACATTCTCAATTTTTTTGAGGCATGGGTTGACTCAAACCTCTGGTGAGGTTGAAACTGTACTTTTTTTTTTTTTTTTTTTTTTTTTAAACACCTTCCCAAGCAGAGGAAAAGACCCAGTAGCCACCCAGTCCACCTTTATTAGATTTTCTTAAATCGAGGGTATGTTTCCATTTACAAAGGCTACATGTGGTGGGGTTTTCCTCCCCGTAATCAGACAATGAACTGTGCAGGAGAACAGTGATTTTTTTTCCATCACCTATTGTGAAAATATTTTTAAAAATCAAGCTACGTTTGCTGTGAAGAAATAGTCTCCATACCCGAATAATCTCAAGGGCGGCACGATGACCATATTCATTTTTACAGAACTCATCCACCTCATCCCCCCTTCCCCAGATTGCCCCTTTCCTAGGGAACTCCCCCCCCTCCAAAAAAAATGAAGAAAAGAGCAGCTAGGGAAAGAGGCTCCTTAATTAACAGCTAATAGTCGAGGTGACCATTTTCCTCCTCTAATCAATAGCATTTCTATTTTTAAAATCCCAATGCCTGCCCATGCAATAAAAGCAGCCGTGCAAATTAAAGTGAAAAAAAAAAAAAAAAATTAAAGTTGTCAGATCTGAGCAGTTCGGGCTGGGATTGAGAAGAGCTGCTGCATTTTTCCAACCCTTATCCCTGGCTGCAGGAAGCAAAGGTGCAGCGAGTTTTTCCGAATCCTACCTTAGGCTGGGAAAGAAATGTTTGCTGTGAAAGAAAGGACCCCCCACCCCCTTCCAGATTTCATGAAATAAGATATATGCAATTGCCTGCTTCTTTTTAAGGAAAAAAATCTTGACATTTACTGTCTGGGGAAAGTGCTGCTCTTTGTCTTTACTGTTTTGGCCGTGTTTAGATGTGGGGGTGGGGGGGTGATGTGTCTTGCGGGTGCATGTGCTTGAATGTAGCTTTATCGGTGTGGCTGTATTGTACTTTTAGGTGTTTCATTGTACCCTCCCGGAGTTTATTTTGTGTTCCCCCCCCGCCCTTTGCCCTGACCTTCACTGAAAAATGTCATTCCCTCCTTCCCCACCCCAAAATGAGGAGGCTTTGGGGAGATACGTGACGTGCGTAAATAAAGAGGGGAGGGGGGCGGGGGGGGGGGGGGGGGGGGGGAGAAGCAGGTCTAAACCCACAACAAAATAGGCAATTTCTCTGTGCAAGCATTTTTATGAGCTCCCCGCGCCGTCAGCTGTCAGCCCTGAGCGCCTCTCCGCGCTCCCCACAAAAAAAAAAAAAAAAAAAAAAAGAAAAAAAAAAGAAAAAAAAAGAAAAAAAAGCGCTCTTTATGGGGGTTTTCAGCACGGTGCGGGGCGGGGGGTTGGGGGGGGTGAAGTCAGGCAGCTCCTCGCTTCCCCCCCTGCCCCTCACTCCTTTCCATCCCCGGGCGCGGAGCCGTTCCGCGGGTGCGGGGGAGCCGCGGGCGCGGGGCGCTCCCCGCCGCGCGCAGCCCCGCGCTAACATTGGGCAACAGCGCCATCTCGCGGCCGCGCAGGGGCTCAGCGCCGCGGGCGCGGAGTGGGGGGGGAACGCGGATTACCGGGCGGCGCGTTACACCCGATAATCCCTTACCGGTCCCTCGGGGGTGGGGGGGACCCCCCAGCAGCGCAGCGCGGTGCGGCCGCCCCCCTGTAAAGAGTCAAGCGCGGGCACGATTTGGGGAAAAAGCCATTTCCCCCACCCACCCCTTTTTTTTTTTTTTTTCCTTATTTCCCTCTTTTCTCACCCATAAAAATAACAAAAAAAAAAAAAAAAAAAGGCAAAAAGCAGCACACACACGCAGGACCAAACCAACCCACCAGCTGTGCCACCCCTCCTCCCCTTCCCCCCCCTCCCCGCTTTTATCAGTTTTGGCTTCGAGTTGGGGTTGGATTTTCTTCTTTTTTTTTTTTTTTTTTTTTTCAAATCTCCCCTCCTCCGAGGGGGGTCTGTTGTTTGTAGCTTGTAGACAAAACATTCCAATAATCCGGTTTCAAAGAGAAGAGCACCCACCTTATTTAAACCATAAAGCAATTAAAGCCAGACGTCTAGCCAGATCTAGGGTCCTGTTTTGTTCGCTCCTATTCAGCCCCGCATAGCAGGGAGACAAACAGAGTTGTAAAAGTGGCATTTTTTTGGCTGCGGAAATGTACCTATGGACAGCTGGAGGGTCCTGTCGGTTTTGTGTGCCTTACAAAAGGGCAGATTTGAAACCAGGCACACACACCCCACACACGCACCAGACAACCCCCCCCCCCCCCCCAAACCTCATATACATGCCTATAGATTTTTTTTTTTTTTTTTTTTCCCTCCCCGAGAGCTATAAGCGCATCTCTCCTCGGGCAGAAATGCATGTGCATGTTCACAAGCGCCGGCACACAATAGCTGTATCAGTATGCGTCTGCACACACGCGCCATATGTCAAATAATGCCGAAATTGGAGCATTTTGATACATTAATCCGGGAAAAGGCTGGCCACAGGGTGTGCTGCTGGGTGCAAGCCGCATTTCTTTTCTTTTTTAAAATTATTATTATTTATTTTGAGCCACACTGGGATGGTTTTGTTGTTTTTTGGGGGTTTGGTTTTTTTTTTTGTTTTTGTTTTTTGTTTTTTTTCCCTCCGCTGGCTGCGGTGGCGGAGAAATTCAATGGCTGAGCCGCACCAGCGCAGCCTCCCAGCAGGGCCAAATGGCATTTTATAACTGGTGTAACCCTTCACCGGGGGACTCGGCGGCGGAGGGGGGGGGGGGGGTGTGGGGTGTGGGAAGTGGGGGGGGTGTGGGTTGAGGATACCGGGGGCCTTGCACATGAACTAAAACTGCGGCAGGATTTTAACCCAACCCAACCCACCACCAACAAAAGAAAGCCCCAACCAGCAGCTCGGTGCAGACAAAGGGGCATCTCCTGCGCTGCCCGCCGGCTCGAACGAGGGGTCTGGCCGGGGAGGGAGAGGGGCTGGGAGGGGGGAGAGGGGCTGGGGAGGGAGGGGGGGGGCGCTGGGGAGGGAGGGAAGGGGGGGGCAGGGGGAGGGAGCAGGCTGTGGTCGCACTGGAAATGAGATCCGCTTGAATGAAAGGGGGGCCAAAATGAACTTCCATACATCATGTCTTTTCAACATCGCTAAACGCTCCTGACAAGCCCCTCCAGAGAGCCGGGTCCGAAACTGCCTCCAAAGTCCTGTCCAAATGATGATGGGGAATTTTTTTTATTATTTTTTTTTCCCCCTCTTAATAATGATAAAACGGGGATGATTTCTCCCCTCTCGCGAAGAGGACGTGGGCGAGCCGCTTCCCGACCCTGCAGGACTTTATCTGAGGCGGGATGAACGCAGTGAGAGAAGCAGATGGAAGGAAAATAATAATAATAATAGTTTTTTAAAAAATGACATGACTTAGGTGGAAAGATTTCCCCCTTCTTTTTTTTTTTTTTTTTTTTTTTTTTGGTCCATAAATCTTTCTCTTTGCTATAATGTTTTCTAACCTGACCATTTCATTGCACTCGTTAAGGTTTTTCCAAACAGACCTAGCACAAAACTGGGATTGTAAAAGGGCTTTTTAGCTTCCCCTGCTCCAGGGATGTCTCCGCTGATAGACCGCGGTGCGCCTGTCCCCCTCCGGTGACAAAAATAGACCCCGGTTTAAAAGCGAGGACACAAATCAGGGGAAGGAAAAGAAACCTCCAAATGCTTCAGCAAGAAATATTAAAGAGCAATATTTTATGAGATCAGCAGAAGTAATCGCTTCCAGATTTTTTTATTTCGGAGGAACCGGGACGAGGGCGACAAACGTATCTTGCTCGCCTGATCTGGTTTTGATTAGAAAGATTAAAACGTTGCTCCACTCATTTCATTAAAGAAAGGGACCTATAACAAGTTTTTATGATTAAACATCCCTCGCTGCTCATTTTTTATACAATCTCCTGCCTCTTGTTTCTCATTCAGCAGCCTGGAAAGCGCCCAGAGAAGGAGCCATTGATAAATCCCGGCTCCAGGCGCCGTGGGCAGCGTGTTTTCTCGCCTCTGCACAAGCCACGGCAGCACCAGCCCCATCTCGCCCTGGCAGGACGGGGGGGGGTTGACCTTTCCGCAGCCAACAACCCTTTTTTTAAAAAAAAAAAAAAAAAATCTTCCCCTGTGTAGGGCGAAGGGGGGTGTGTGGTGTGTCTGCTTTTCTACTTTTTTTTTTTTTTTTTTTTCGCCTTTTAGCCCGAAAATTTGCAGGCTGCCGCATCGCCACCAATTTATTTCTTTATTCCCCTGGTCTTTCTTTCCCTCCAGCCCCTTTCCACCCCAGACATTTCTTTTTTTTTTTTTTTTTTTTTTTTCCCTTCTCCTGAGCTGTCTTGTGAGAAGCAGCACTTCCAGCAACCCTTCAAGTTTTGGCAACCCATCGATAAGGCAGAAGCAACCCCTGAGTGGATGGCAGGGAGCGGATGCCTTTGCCAGCTCCTCTATTCCCAGCATCCATATTTAGTCTTTTTACATATCCTTCGATTGCCTGGGGTCATAAATTAGTACAATTAATTATCCCAATCTAAAAATTGATGGCACATATAACCCTTACCTCAGCGCCTTTTTATTATGGTACTCTGAGATAGAAAAGTGCGGGGGAAGGAAGCAGAAATCTCCGCTCTCCTCCGGCCGCGGGGGATGCGCGGGGCCGCCCCGCCGAGGCACCGGCACCGGCACCGGCCAAGCCCCGGGGCGGCCCCTCTGCAAAGGGCTTGAAATAAAAAGACACCTACATACTGATTTTTTTCTTTTTTTTTTTCTTTTTTTTTTTTTTTTTTTCCCGTGACGTTAGGTATATTTACATAGAGCTGCTCTACAATAGCGAACATAACAATATTACAGAACGGTTCTGAGACGAGAATAAAATACACAAATAAGTACAGCAGAAACGTTCAACACCATGACAGAACATCATTGAGCCATATTCCCTTCAGTCTTTTTTTTTTTTTTTCTCTTTTTCCTCTCTTTTGTACAAAATATTCACTCACGAGCTCGCGGAATTAAAAAATAAAAATACTGGATAAGTTTAATTTATGAAATAAAATACTAAAAAAAAAAAAAATTCAAGTACTTCTTGTGTTTGTTTTCTGAGGAGGACAAAACAAAAAACGAGGAAGAAAGGAAGAGAAAACAAACCCCCCAAACATCTTTCTTTTATTTAGTTGCATTTTAGAAAAGACTCGTGTCCCAAAACGCTTGCTGTGTTTGCCTATAATGCTAAACATTCATCCACACATTCAAAGTCAGAAACATTTCAAGCCCCCAAAACAGCCTCTTTTTTCTTTTTTTTTTTTTTCTTTTTTTTTTTTTTTTTCTCTCCACCCTCGTTTCTCATTGACTGGACTTTGCCAACTTTATTGCTGTTCTTTATCGGTTTTTTCTTTATTCATTTTCTTCATTTTCATTCGCCTGTTCTGAAACCAGATTTTGACTTGGCGTTCAGTGAGATTAAGGACTCTGGCTACTTCGTACCTCCGGTCCCGTGTAAGGTACATATTGAATAAAAACTCTTTTTCCAGTTCCAGGGTCTGATACTTTGTGTAAGGACATCTTTTCTTCCTCGTGGAGCGCGCATGAATCCAATTTGCGACGGGATTGTCTGAGAAAGAAGATTTTTATATTTTTGGGGGGGAAAAAAAATCAATGTATACAGCTGGCCTTTCTTCCCTCCCCCCCTCCACGCCCTGTTGTATCTATAGAAAGAAACCTGTTTAATTAGCAGATCTTACCTAAATATTTTAAGTGACCTTCAGAAGAGTTTAATCTGTTTATTTTGGAGGGGTCATTTCCTTTTCTTTTGCTGCTGTTCTCACATAAAAGTTTCAGTAAATAAAACTGTAGCAATGGGTTTAAAATAATAATTATCCACATGACTGCTACTAGCAGTAATCTAAGAACATAGTCATAAAAAGTCAAAATTCCCACCATTTCATAGGCCCATAAACTCTTTTTACAACCTCAGCTCTCCAATACTTTCCCTAGAAGCTTTCACAGACCTGGAAAGCCGAGTTTGTTTTTTTAATATCTTAAGGATGACACGCAAGATGCCCCACTGGCTCTCAGAAATTGGCTTTTCTTTTTTTTTTTTTTGTCTCTCCCCCCCTTAGCCTAAAGGACCTTCCAGGCTGCTGCCAGGGGAGCAAACCCATCTCTCCCTTCCTTGGGAGAAGTTTTTTCCCCCTCTGCTCGTTTTAGACAGCTGCCTGCCAGCAAAGGGAGACTTTCACCCCCTGATTCCTCGACTTATTTTTATCACGAGGGTGCCTGGCACCAGCCCGCCTGTCATAAATAGAGGTGTGAGCGCCTTTCCTGATAGAGAGCGAGATACCGAGGCACCAAGGTGCTCTTATCTGCTGTCACCCCGCTTTAGCGCTCGGAAATCCCCCCACATCTTAGGCCGGGAGAAAGGGGGGGGGTCTCCCCAAACACAGGGCACGGCCGAGGGGGCGAGGGGGGTGCGGTACCCGGGTGGGTGCACCCGCAGCATCCCCCCTGCATCCCCCGCGGATGCTGAGCATCTCTCCGGGAGGGGTTGGCGAGGAGGGGTTGGGTTGGGTGAGTTTGGGGTTGGTTTTTTTTGTTTTTTTTGGTTTTTTTTTTAAACCAAACCAAACCAAATAATAATCGTGGGAGCTGAGCTCCTGCCTGCATCCCCCAGGAGCTGGTCCCCCTCTGCAGAGCTGGGGTCCCACTCCCCGCGCTGCAGGCTGGAGCTGAGGGTGGTGGTGGCGGGTACCTGACTCCTGTCCCTACAATGTCCAAGGTTTCCTGATGGCTGAGTTGGGGGGGTTTTAAGTTTCTCCCTCCCCCCCTCCCTCCCCTCACTTGGGCTGCAGAAGATGTTTCTTCAAGTGTATGGTCCAATGTCCTGCGCTCGCTGCCTTTTGCCCCCAGCTACCTCCACACACGTAGTTTATGCCTTTACAATTCCAATTTTCCTCCTTACTTCTCCCCTGCACACCCACCCACCCCCGGCCCCCTGTCCAGGGCACCCACCTTTTCATTTATTCCCACATGTTGGAGCATTTTATGAATAATTGCACCGGTGGAGCTTTTATTGATTTTTAAAATAGATAAAGAGACACCTCTGCATCTATCCAGAGATATTCCTTTCCCCTCCCCCCAAAAAACCACATCAATACGTTCACTTCCAGCCAGCTACAACTCTTCCTTGTTCTTTGAAAGTCGAAATATTTGAAAGCAAAGAGGCTTCTCCCTCTGCCTACCCCCCTCTCGCTCCCTCTCACACACGCACTCTCCTTCTCTATTTTTTTTTTTATTATTATTATTATTTCTTTTTTAATTCCCCCCGGTGAAAGGTGATGAATATTTGATCAAAGCAGCCAACAGCCCCCCCCCACACGCCCCTTGCACAAAAAAAAAAAAAAAAAAAAAGAAACAAAAACAAAACCAAAAACTAAAGAGCCCAAAACAAAGTACAGATATTTGCTCTCCGGCTCTGCTAGGCGGACTCGCTCAAACCCCCAGATCTTCCTGCGTATCTGGAGTTTTAGGGTCGGGCTCTCTAAGGTAATTTCATTTTATTGAGTAGGGTCCTGGAAGCCGTAATGCCTCCCCGGTCGTAAACAAGAATGACTTCGACTTACTAGGGTCTAATTCGTGCTTTTCTTCTTTGTGTTTGCTGGAAGCGATGGCTTCGGACTCCGGGGAAGGAATTGTCTGCGCTGCTCTGTCTCTCAGCTCCCCCGGAGCCGCGTACATGTAGTCCGCGTAGCCGCGGCCGTCGGCGGGGCCGCACTCCCCCCGCCGCCCGGGGAAGGCGTCGGGCTTGAGGCCGTAGGGGCGAGCACCGGGGGCGAAGGCCGGGAAGGAGACGGCCCCGGCGAGGGGCTCCAGCCAAGTCCGCATGTACCTGGGCTCGGCCCCCACGGGTGCCTGGGGAGCGTAGGGGTGGTAGCCCACGGAGGATTGGGAGTGGACGGGAGCCCAGGAGGTGGTAAAAACGGCCGGCTTGGGGGCGAAACTGCAGGACGGAAAGTCGGCACAGTCCGGGACTAATCCTGACGGTCGGGCAGCAGCCGGGTGGGAGGCAGAGCTGGGGAACCTGGAGGCCAAGAGCTCTTCGTTCTCGTGGCTTATCAAGGAGTCAACATAGTAGTTGCTTATGGGGCCAGAAGCCGACATGGTTCCCCCCTCTTTTACATTCATAAGATTATTGTATGAACTGTATGTGTACTTTTTATCTTCTCATAGAACAATCAGGGCAGGTAATTATTTTTTCAGCCTTTCCCAGTGTGCCATTGGCTGCCCGCCCTCACGTGATTGTATTTACCCAAAAATATAGCGTGGATCAATCCGCAGGTCTTTTTTTTTTTTTTTTTCTGTCTTTTTTTTTTTTTTTTTTTTTTTCCCTTCTTTCCTCCCAATAACGCGACCCGGCTTTTCCTAAAACTGATGGAAATGGGGCGGAGATGGGGAGGAGGGAGGCTCGGCCGGTCCTCAGCCGGGGGATGCTCTGCCCGCGGGCTGGGGGGGAGATTTGCCCTGGTGCTGAGGAAGGTGGAAGGTAATTGTGGAAGGTAGTCCAGGAACTATTTCTTGACGTAATTTGTCTCTGTCCTTTGCTTCTGCAGCTTCTAGCCTCTAATGGATACATTAAATTGAATATCGGTGGGAAGGGGAGAGGGGAGAAGTGCGGTGGAGGTGGGCTCCCCACTTGGAGAAAGGAGCTGGGGGGGGGGGGAGAAGCTTTTAGCCTAAAAGCAAAGGGGGCTTTTGTCATCTTTTGCAGCGCTGTCTCATCGTCAGGCTGCTCAGCAGCTGAGAAATCTGTGGGGCACAGGCACATCTAGTTCTGCTTTAGGAAATAAGTGTCTTCAGGAGGAAAAAAAATATATATATAGTATGAGGAGCATCTTTGAAAAGAGGAGGGGGAAATAATAATACCATCAGCCCCCCCCCGAAAAAAAAAAAAAAAAAAAAAAAAAAGAAAGACTGAGCTTTTGCAGTGAAAGGCTGCATTATTCGGCAAGTAGTCGTGGATGTTTTTATGTCCTTCAATAAAATTTTTACGAGGATCATTTGATTGTTCATAAATGTGTCGTTCATTAAATAAAACCGTAGGACTGAGTTTCAGCTATATAGCTGAGGATGAGAGAGCTTTTGCGTATCAGGAGGAAGCAACAATGTGTGTTGGGCACATGATTGTTTTTCTTTTTTTTTCTTTTTATTTTTTTTTGTTAACGCCTGGAAACTTTTCTTATTGCACCAAATCGATTGAAGAAGTTGGGAGCGTTAAAAAATCCGTGATAGCCTGCCTGCATTTTGAGAGAATAACCTTTCCTTTGTAAGGAAAGACAGGTAGGTAAATAGCTCACGCCCATTGGAGTCTGGAAGAAGGGAGTTAGGCGATTTCTCTGGAAGAAAAAAAAAAAAAAAAAAAAAAAGAAAAAAAGATACCTAACCAAAAATAACCTCTCATGATTTTTTTTTTAGAAACAGAATCCCCCCAAAATATGGATTGTCTGGGCTCTCCAGGGCTCTCCATCACCTCGGGGTTTCTAGGGCTGGGGGGGGTACATGGAGGGAAATGGTAAAAATGTGCAAGAAGGAGGCAAAGTGTGGGCTCAGGAAGGGCTGGGGGTTCCTCCCTGGGAGAGGCAGGCGGGGGGTGGGCAGGGTGTCTCCAGTGAGGCACCAGTCACCAGTGACAGGCGTCCTGTCCAGGCTGTGCAGTCCCACGGAGCGACACGCCAGAAGCCTCTGCAATTATTATTATGATTATTTTTCCCCTCAGTAAGTTGCATGGGAAATGCGAGCAGGAGGAGGAAAGAGGTTAAAGCAGATTCAGGGATAAAGAGGCAAGAAGGAGTGATGCTGCCAGGAGAAACACCCCCCCCAGCCCCTCCAAACTTACCCCTCAGCTGAGCCAGGATAAAATCCTGCACCTCAATTCACAGGGCTCGAGCAGAAAATAAATAAATAAATAAAATAATGCACCAGGCTGCCCTTGCTGCTGCTGGAAATAGGATTTCCCTCTCGAAAACTAGGGAAGGCTTTAAAATCAAAATATGACGGGAGGTGTTTGTCAAGGGACTCCGGATTCTCCAAATTCGAAGAGAAAAGTAATCGACTCGCTCCCCCACAGAATTTATTCCTCATTCCGTTTTAAGTCCCCTGCTTTATGTGAGCCCTTAAAGGGAAATATTCCTGCAGGAGCAGAATGTCTTCTTTGGCCTTTATCGAGACCAATTTATCTGTCAATCAACGGTCTCCAATGACGGTTATTTTTATGTTCGCGAGAAAAAAAAATATATATACTCATCATTCTTTTATCTATTCCCATTTTAAAAATACTCACTCTGCAGGGCTGCTAATGTAGTGGGCTGTGACGTGTGGAGGGGAAAAAGCAGCTTGGCTTTTCTACTTTGGTGGAATATTTTAAAGAGAATCCTTACAAAAGAGGGGCTGTCTGCAGATGTATATGCAGAAGGGGAGAGGGAGAAAGAAAAAAAAGAGGCAGAGAGAGAAGGAGGGAGAGAGAAATTTAAGACTGAGCATGCAGAGGGAGAGAAGCACTGAAAAGCAGAGTCAGTGGGGAGGTTTTCCGGAGGAAAAAAAATAAGAATGTCAAAATATACCACAGACGAACCGCAAAACGAGCAGAAATTACCAAAGCCACGCAGTTATAATAAGTAGCAGCAGTTTTTGTAACCTTAATGCAAGCAGGCAAGGTCACTAAATTAGTCGTGGATGGTGTGTGTTGGTGTTACACAAAGGCAAACATATCTGGCGCAGATTTCTTTTATTTGCACGGAAACCTGCAGCACACGGAACTATTCACTCCCCATATCTTTGTGGGATCTTAAATAAAAAATAAGATAGCGTTTATAACACCAAGCCCTTTCATTCAGGGACTGCTGCTCTCTGAGAATTAAGCAGTACAAAGCAGAGACGGAGACACTTCATCTTAAAGCAAACTAAAGACACGGTTTAAGACTAAAGACACGGCTTAAGACTAAAGACACGGCTTAAGACAACGTTTTCTCTGCTGCGGAATCCCGTAACACGATGTGAGCCCCCATAAAATTTAACACGATGTGAACCCACATAAAATATTGTCCTTTCACGCTTATCTCGACGTGAAACCATCCCCATGGATGAATGCAAAGTTATGTGAATAAAGTCCACTCAGAGTGCAGGGCAAATAAAGCAATATCCTGAAATATTCTTCTTTTCAGTAGCAATGTCCCCAAGCAAATATCCAGACTGGAATTAAAACACGCCTTGCTATTGAATTCAGCAGCTACAAGGTTATCTCGCAGCTTTTATACATGCTCCAGCTAGACTTCTATGCCTCCACAAAATCTTCGGTACTTGTTTAATGGGAGATTACCTCTTCTGAAATGATGGTGAACTATCACATCCCTTCCAGGCAGACTAATATCTTTTCCTCTCACCTCCCCTTTTGAATCTGCAGGGGAAAGAAACTTGATTGCATTGAGCAAAACTAACACTAAGAGTCCACAAACTGTATGAGTATTTATAATATTTTTTTTTTCCTGGCGGAGAAAAAAAAATAGTAATAATTAAAAGAAAAAAAAAAAAAAAAAAAAAAGAACAGAGTCGCAAATGAGGAGGTTACAGAAAACCAAGCCTTTGTCTGACCACTGTCCTGCCCAGTTGACTTCTGACACCTTTTCGGAGCTGAATGCTTCCCATGTTCGCCCTGCTCCCTGCAAGTGCTGTGTGTGCTCAGCCCGAGCTGCATCCCTGCCCTGCCCTGTGCGCGCAGCCAGGCTCTTTCCTCACTTCCAAATCTTTTGGTTTCGCTTTGAGAAATTCTCCCCTGATTGGAAGGAACGGAGACAAAAAAATAACCCTAATAAAAAAAAAAAAAAAAAAAAAAAAGACAGAAGAGGGAGGAAATAAAAAAAAAAAAAAAAAAAGAAAAGAAAAAACAACTATTGGACAGCCTGCCTGCTGAGGTGACACTGCTTTCTTGGGATTTTTCTTGCTTTTTATTTTTTTTTTAAATTATTCTCTCTTTTTTTTTGCAAAAAGTGGTGATAAGGAAAAGCCAGCCTGCGGTCCCCAGGAATTGGGGAGGAGGGGGACATATCCCCCTCTCCCTGCCGCAGCTCCAGGCCCGAGCAGCAGCAGAACCTTCCTCCGGAGCGGGGCTGCGGCTGCTGCCCGCCGGGGCACCCCGAGGCTGGGGCCCGCACCGCGGAACTCCCGCGGGGGCAGCCGCGGAGCCGCATCCCGGCCGGGCCGGGGGCCTGGGGCTGGGCAGACCCCGCGCCCCCACCCCCCTCGACGGGCAGACAAACGGAGCCCCCTCCAGGAATGGGGAGAAAAACAAAACAAAACAAAACAAAAAACAAACCACACAACCCCATCCACATTCCCTCGGTTCAATTAACACTGTCAAGTTCGGATTAAAAAAGAAATCGGCGTTTTCTCGGCTCCTTTGCCCCCCCCCCGGCCCCCCCTGCACACCTCCAGCCCCTGCTTTGGAGGAGCAGGGAAGGGCGGTGCTGGTTTCACATCCCTCCAGAAGCGAAACGAAAGTAACCCTCCAGCCAGCCCCAGCTCCCACTCCCCGCCTGCATCTGCAGCCCTAACCCAGAATAAAGTTCCCTTTTCCCCCCTTTCTTTGTCCCTTTCCATTCCCTTCCTCTTCTCTTTTGCCTGCCCAAGTTCTTTCTTTCTTCCTTTTGTTCCTTCTTCACCCCTCCTTTCCTTTTTTTTAAAAAAAAAAAAAAAAAAAAAAAGAGGGAAAAAAATTGTACACAATAGATCGAATGACTCTAAAGCAGAATCTCTGAAGAGCCTGCAAAATATTTCCTGATCCCCCAGATGCCTCTGTTTATTCCAGGATTGTCTCTTAAAGTAAATAAATATGGGGAAAGATTCATTTCAGGCCAAATACCATCCGTGAATCTTGCAGCAGCGCGACTGCAGGCTCTAGGCTTTGCCTTTCCCCACCCTGCTAAATCCTTCGACTGCTTGGAAATCATATTTATTCAGGCTTCCTTAAAAGTTATCATATAGAAAAAGCTCCCCAGGACAACAATTGACCGCTGGAACTTGCACGCACATCGCTTTCTATCAACGTGAAAACTTCAATCGGAGTCACTATGGGAGTCATAGCTAAGGCAAGGAAAATCAGATTCAGCTTAAAATGACACTGCAGGAGTTTTTTACCTGTTTAAGTGCTTCCCCCCCCCCCCCGCCCCCCCCCTTCTGTTTGTTGCTAAGTATTCCTGTCTCTCCAGTGTTGGAGGTACGGCTAATAGACAATAAATTCCGAGGTGCAATTAAAGCTAAGAACAATTTCTTTAAGTGTGTTGTGGTCTCCTTTTCCAAAATTTCAGGTCTCCACCAGACGAAGCCTAGTGCAGATGTTCACAGAACCCAGCAGCTCGTCCGCAGCAGCCGGGAAGGTGCAAAATTAAAGCTCCTCTCCACGCTGCTCTCCAGGTTAGCTCGGTTTTGGGTGTGATATGTAATGCAGGTCACCAGAAGGGGAAAAAAAAATTCCCAGAGAAGTAAATTAAAAGACGAGCAAGAAAACAAGCCTGAACCCAGAGAGGCGAAGTGTATACTGCCTGAAGAAACATATTTCTATACTTCTCCCTTTACATTTATTATGTTTCTGTCAGACACCCTGTAATTAGCATAGATAACTATAGTTGCAAGCTCCAAGTTGTGTCTGCAAATTCTATTGTTTGGCTGCTCCAGTTGCACACCAGCGAGCTTGAAAGGGAGCACAAGGTGTTAGGAAGAGCCTGGTGCCCTCAAATAAGACAATAACCCCACGAAATGTATAGGGGGAGGCGGAGGGCGGGGGGGGGGGGGGGAGCGGAGGGGCGAAGGGTGCTGCTTTAGGCGATAGATTCCAGCCCAATCTGCACCGTAATATCTCTGGCCTGGTGCAAACGTCTCCTCCAGGAGATCAGCCCAATCTTAAACCTGCCTTTATCTACCACAAATAGGGCTTAAAATAAAGAATATTCAGGCAATATCCCGTCATTTGTCTTAATTCACCCCCTCCTTCCAAGTAGTTATTTGTAAAGGTCATCTGCAGAGCCAATACCTATGTAAATACTCAGTGTCTGAGCCAGACACCCAGACACCTAAAGATAACAACCTTGAGCAGGGACATTTGCTACCATTTACACGATCCCCTCCACCAGCCCCAGTTTGTTTTCCAGCCCTGGAGCGGGTCCGTCTGGTAGGAAAGAGCTGAACCTTCAGGGAACTTTCCCCAAATCCAGACAAGCAGATATCTAGGAGAGCTTTTGCTTTGAGAGGGCGGGGGAAGAAAGCAACACATAATATAGCCCAGTTCTTCCCCTGCTTCAAAAAAAAAGGGAGTTTATCAACGCAACCTCATCTCCCCACAGCCTCCCACTCAACTTCTCCGCCCCACAGCTTTTGCAAAACCGCCCCAAAATCATTCCTGGAAGCAAAGGATAAAGTTCATCCGTAGGCAACGCGTGTACACACACCCAGAGACAGAGGCAAAAGCCTCCAGGTTTTAAAATTACACCTGCTGGGAGAGGAGTATTATACAAAGAGACGCGAGAAAAATTATGCAATCCAGCGTATCGTAAAATCGCTAATATTTTACTCTGATAACAGCATCAGAGAGTGCATGAGCATGAGCAACAAAGCAAACGATATTACGCGAAGAAAGATGAAGGCGAACAGCATGGTGTCTTTTTGACTACCCATGTTTTTACATAAAAAACAGGCACATCTATACAAAATAGTTGAAGCAATAAATTCCCACCGACCTTCTTCCTGATCTAATATCATAATTAAAAAACAGTAGGGGAGATTTTAACTTTTATTGCATTTCTGGAGTTGGGTTGCTAAACATATATTAACTTTAGATTCTTTTCTTTCTCTCCAGGGGGGTGGTCTCTCAGAAATAAAATCAATCTTAATATACACATAATAGATATTGTTTTGTCTTGTACATGCTGTTAGAAGAAAGGGAAAGAAATCTGCAGATAGTTAATACAGAGAAGGCAAACTCATCATACATGTAATGAATCCTTTAAATCATTCAATTATCACAGCACTAATATCAAATAATTATGGTTAAATGTACCAGTAACCAACCTTGTCCCTGTTGAAATATTAATTTACAGTATCGTGAATGCGTTTCTTCATTTTTTTATTATTTTTTTTTCTTCCCTTACCCTTTTTTAAACTCGCTTATTACATTTTCTTTCCAGACTGGTGTATTCAACCTAAAAGGATGATGAAAACAGCCGTACTCCACGCAACATTGCTTTGAACCAAATCAACAACTATTTCGTCTTTTCCACACTTAAAATACAGCATCTTTAACACAACAGGCAAAACAAAGCGAGATGTTTTCAAACCGATGCTTAAAAACACATATTGATTCATCGCGAGTGATTTTATTCTCCTCTGGGTTATAACATTCAGACCAAGCGCAGGAACATTGCTAAATTTTGCAATCGAAATACACTCCTTGTACAGAAACTTTGCCTTGAGGCTCACCAGTAAGAAGTCAAAGCAGGGAAAACCCCCGAAATATCACAATCCAGCAGCAAAGAAGAAAAACACCCCAAAATACACCATTCCCGCCAGATCTGAACCTGCTTTGGGAAAACCTGCTAGCCTGCCGTTTTGCTTACCCAGAAAAGTCCAAATATTCAGAGTTTAAGACTTTATTTCTCCACGCCAACCTGCACCTTTCCACCATAAGACCAACAACCCCCTGGACTCGGGGTTTCTTAGACATCACAACACACAAATATCTGCAAAGCCCTTGCT